>NW_020219628.1:0-2826 GCF_003070985.1 Temnothorax curvispinosus | reverse complement strand
AGCGAAATTTTCACATAAATTTAATTGCTCGTACGCACGCGCGTTATGCTTAAAGTCTCAAAAATTTATCTTTACCATTTATATGAGTCGTCTACAAGATACACTGTACAAGAGTATAAATTCTGTCAACCCTCCTCGTGCTTCATAAGAGACGAACAGTAATTACAGCAAAATAACATACGTATTCTCAACAACGCTTGATAGTATCAGGTAATAAAGCAAGAGAAATATAATTGCACGTAATTGCTCTTACTTCTATTATTATTCACTGAAATGTTTCCATGACTTTCCGAATGGCTTCCATGAATGTGAATAAACATTTTATTTGATGGGAACATGACATTATGTTGGAATTTATCGGAGGGGATAACATTCTTCAAACGACGACGTCGTTATAATTACAAGTTTGATACCGGTAGTAAGGTATCGACAAGATATTGCACCAAGTTACTAATGAATCATTAATTTTAAGTCGTACAGGGATGACGAAGTCGACGCAAACGCGCCTATTCGTAGTATCTTACGAATCCTTGTCGCGTTTATACTGCATTGTTGTGTATTAGTTATTTTTACTGATACATATACAAACTGTAGTTATACTCCGTTTTGCTATGAAAGTTAATAGTTAATCATAAGGTTTTTACACAAGATCGTGCTGCAGAAAAATACATACCGAAAGTAAGTTTAGAAAAATATTTTTACAAAATAATCTTTTATACATTTAAAGAATATAACTGATCATTTTTAAAGAAAGAACACTTACGGTAATGGATCTGTTGCAATGTCACGTACTATTTACGATAGATATTATTTTTTTCAATGACAAGAATCTATTACTTTTAATTATAGCAAGTGTAGAAATGCAGATACTCCCTCTCAATTTCTTATTATATACCATAAGCGGTTTGTGGCGACCACTCGAATGGTCCTCGAAATACTCCAAGTTGTTATACAGCGTGTACACCTATTTCATGATATACCTAATGGCGTATTTCATGCTGGCTACCTTGCTGTATATCATCTTTGTTATCGATAACGTGGAGGACTTCGCTTCGGGTTCCCTATTTTTCTTCTGCGCAATCAGTATATTGCCCAAAGCGATTACTGCTGTAATCTATCGCGACGAGATAATCAATTTAGTTAAAACTCTGCAAGAGAAACCGTGTAAAGCCTGTAACAAAGATGAGACTGATATCCAGAACAAATTTGACCGTTCAATCAGGTTGGTATATTAATAATTGTCGACGCGATTTTCGAAAATATCAGTCTTAATAAGTAAGTCGGTATAAAGCTATACACGAATAAATCAATTAATCTAGAGAATCTTAATTACACAATTAAACTAAATTAATTTTCTCAAGCATATACGCGTTTTGTGCGTTTCACCAATATTAACAGAGCTATTTAAAGCACGTGCAACGACTGATATTCCTCTCGCCTTATTTATTGAGCAGGATTGTCAATCTATGGAATTTTAAAACAGCCTTGTACCATCCTTGTACGACAATAACATGTTTCGATTATTATATGTTTCTAATATATATTTTTTAATGCAGATCGTATACCATATATTACATACTCTTATGTATGTTCTCGTTACTGGGTGCTGTGGCAGCAGCAGTGCTCGTCGTTTTAGAGGGTCAGTTACCCTATAACATGTGGGTACCTTGGGATTGCACCTCGTTCCTTTTATTCTGGTTTACGTCCCTTCAAAATATTCTAGCTTTAATTGTTGGTACGATTGTAAACGTCGCGACGGAAACCCTATGGTTAGGATTTTGCTTACAAACGTGCGCGCAATTTGAAATTCTCAAGTATCGTCTTCAAAACATGACAAAGCGTAGGGAGGAAGAAATATTTCCGAAAAATTCGTTGAATAATGCGTCACGTAAAATAGGCACATTGTCGGAGCACATTTCTCATCATTTATGCATAATCAGGTAGATAATAAAATTATTATACATGTGCATTTTTTAAATTAAATGTGTTAAATAATGTTCGCTGTATACGTGTACGATGTACAGTGTATCTCTCCATCTGTTGTAAAGTAATATGTTGTTTGTGATTGTGATATAATGTGTAAATATTTACAGACTTGTCGAAACGATCAACGATGTGTATCGCCAAGTGATTTTCATTCAATTTTTTATCAGTATTTTGGTATTATGTTCAGTTGTGTACGATCTATCTTCTCATTTGACACTTACAAACCTCGCCACCATGATCATTTTCAGAGCATTCAGCATGTTTGTGCAGATTTTTTTTTATTGCTGGGCTGGAAATGAAGTTACGCTCAAGGTAGTTATGTTTGCTATAAAGAGACATATTTGGAAAATACTATTATTATGGCAAAATAAGAAATCTGCAAGATCTTCGCAAAAATGCTTTTTTGTTTCTTTCATTATTCCAATCATTTATTCTAATTTTTACTTACGTAGAGTACTGGATTGAGCGAAGTGGTGTATCATATGAATTGGATGTTAATGACAATCAGCGAACAAAAGAATCTACTGATGATTATGAAACGTAGTACAAAACCCGTTAAACTAACCAGCAGTTTTTTGGTGACATTGTCCCTGGAATCTTTCGGCAATGTTAGCTTTTAAATTAAAATTCAATATGTGGTATTTTTTACAGGCGCTTTATTATCACTAAACTCTTGTTTTACTTTACAGCTTTTGAAAGCGTCTTTCTCCGCATTTAACGTTCTGCAACAATTTTGAGACTGTGCTCCATTATTCGTTCGCAATACACTATCTGTACGAATATCATGTAACGTATAAATCACTCATTGCAAAATATATTTTAATATTTATTTTATTAAGG
>NW_020219627.1:0-2297 GCF_003070985.1 Temnothorax curvispinosus | reverse complement strand
GTGTGAAAGTGAGAAATTGTGTGGCGAACGCTCGTCGGCGTGTAACATTTTGGGGGCTCGTCCGGGATCAAACGCGACGAGCGAAATTTCCTGAAAGATGACGACTACGCACACCCCGCCGAGGACCCGTTCGCAGGCCGCGACATCGGTAGGAACGGAGGCGGGCGCGACTCATCCGCTGGATGCGGGGGTGACGCTAGCAGAGAGTCCTTCAGACCGTCATTCAGGAGGTCCGGCTCCTGCGCGAGGAACAGGCGCAAAGGGAGAAGGAGTACGCTGAGACGTTTCGCCGGCAGGAGGAGGAGCTCCGTTTTCTCCGAGGGATACAAACACAGCTAAGTCATTCAGATAATAGAGCGTCTGGAGACTCAGGGACGCGAGTCGCGGGCGGCACGGAAGCGCGAGACGCGCACGCGAGTGAGGGGGACGCGATCCCGAGCGGCGCGCGGACGCGAGACGCGTACGCGAGTGAAAGGGGCACAATCTCGAGTGCCGCGGTAGCGCGAGTCACGCGTGCGGAAGAAAGAGACACGATCTCGAGCGGCGTGAGAACGCGAATACACGCGAGTGATAGTGTCGCGGTCGCGAGTGCCGACCTGGGGTACAAATTGAAACCCGACACGTACGACGGAACAACCCCGTTACAGGAATACTTCTCGCAATTGAGTTTGATCGCGCGTGCGAACCATTGGGATGACGCGACGAAAACTGTTGTGTTAGCCTCGAGTTTGAGGGGAAAAGCGCGCTCCATTTTAGAGACCGTGCAAGATGTCGACTGTCTAAATTTTGCAGAGCTAGAAGCGAAGCTTGAGCTGCGTTTTGGGGAGGGTCATTTAACGCAGAATAGTTACTCCGCTCTCACCAATCGTAGACAGAGTTTCGGGGAGGATTTAGCTACTCTCGGTTCCGATATTGAGCGTCTATCTCGTCTTGCGTACCCCGAGTGCCCTTATGAGATCCGTGATAAGATTGCTTGTTCGCAATTCGTTTCGGCTGTGTCCGATAATTTTGTTCGACGTACGTTGCAAATAGAGGGGATAACCTTATTAAGTCGGGCAGTCGAGCGAGCAAAAGCATTGAAAATTATTCAAGGAGAGGGTTTCATCCGCGAAAAATTTAATCGAAATACTCCGAAAGAAGGACTGGAGGCGGACGCGAATCATGGGAAAGGAGAGGGCGATAAGGAGTGGAAAGAAAAGGGGGAGGAAGGTCAAAAAGGAAATAGCCGTGGTAGCAAATTTAACGCCAGCCGCGGGGAATGCTGGACATGCGGGAAAACCGGACATTTCCGATCCGAGTGCCCCGAGCAAAACGGGATTTAATCATTATAATGTGTATTTAATAAAAAGTTGTGGAGCAATGTGTAAAGTGTTATAATTTTATTTTATTCAAGTGTTCTTGTATTCTTTGTTTCTGGGCGGTATGTTTATTTTTATAGTGGAACGGAGTCCGAGGAGTCAGCGGTTCACGTCAAAGCGTGGGATACCGTGGCAAAACATCGGCTGAAGACTTCTTCGGGGAGAGTTCCTTATTGAAAGAAGACTGCCTCTCCCTCGGTTTTCGACTGAGGTTTCCCGAGGGACTTTGGCGAATGCCGAGGCAGGGACCTGGGGAGCCTTAAGTGGCGCTGGGTCCTCAGGAAGTTTCCCCCCCCTTGTCTGAAGATTTGGGACGGCGTCGCGGGAAGCCGACAACGAGGGATACGCCGGGGGAGCGGAGCAGAAGTCATCTTCGAACTGTGGAGGGGGAGCCTGGCCAGCTCGCCCCAAAGAAAAAAGTTCGGAAGGAGACTGGCGTGCGGCTACCGGGGGCCAAGAGAAGCAGAGCCCGGTAACTTGGAGCAGCAGCTCGAGGAGGGCAAGGACTGTTTCGGCGCCCTGGGGCGCACAAGAGAAGCTACCGCGAGTTGACTACCCTCCCGGATTGTCTGGGGCGACAATCTTGAAAGAGGGGGGGTAGTGTTACGCCCGTGCTGTCCTCGTGTCGCGCGTATATGCGAGTCGCCCGTTATTTAATGTCGCGTCGCGAACCGTCCTTAGCGACGGATGCTGTTTACTAATATTGATTGCGAGATGCTCAATTAACTATTGATTTTCCTGTTATACTGGATGTTCAGATTTACTCTGGGACGCGTCTCGTTCGGACGTATCGTCCCGAGCTCCTCTATTATATCGAGAGTCGTAATAAAGAGCTACTGATTTCTAAACGAGTCATCTTATTTGTGCGAGAGTGTTGTGACACGCGCCGCGAGTGTGAAAGTGAGAAATTGTGTGGCGAACGCTCGTCGGCGTGTAACA
>NW_020219626.1:1327-3051 GCF_003070985.1 Temnothorax curvispinosus | reverse complement strand
GCGCGAGAGATTTCCAATTTCTTAACTTTGACATTTTTCAGATTCGACGCCGCGCGGAAGCTTCAGATTTTGAAGTCTCGTTGTGAACTCTGGATTCCTGAAGTTCCGAAACTTCGTTAGTTGAATCTTCGTGACCCAATTGGATCCGCGTTTTACCCTCTCGGCTCTGTTGACGTTCCCGATGTAGCCCGAGGGAGAATGCGACCGGCGGCAAAACTCGGCCCTCTTATTCGTGGGACGGTTATTCGGCTAATCTTGGATCATCTTCCGGCGGCCGGATCCCCCTTGGCTGCTGCCGGTTACCCAGCAGCCGAAACTTAGCTGTGAAGCCGATATAGACAAATCGAGTTAGTATCCTCGCTCGGATTCTCGATAACGTAAAATAAAATTATCCCGCGCCCATCCTCTTTTACGCGAATATCACCGGTTTTTTTCGGTGTAATAATACTCTTGTATCGATTTTGTAATTAATAGTTTCCCGCGGCACACGGTAACGGTTATCGCGAGAATATCGTGCCGTGTCGCTTATAGACACCCTATGTACGACACTGTCGTTCGCTCTCGACAGGTCTCCGCGACGGCCGTGTTACCTTGAACGGGGTCGACCGCGTGCTGCCGTCGTCGCGTAACGTAAATACGTATACCGTGGCACTTCGTTTCGCGAAATTTCTGCAATACGCGAGATTACGCAATCGCACGTCGACGACGGGTCAAACCTCACGCGTGACATCGTGCTCCTCCTCGCACGGTTCCAGATTGCTCCAGTTTTACGATACGGGGCCTTCGATTCTTTCGGCCGGTCGTGTTTTCTCCCTCGAGTGACATCAGAGATCTCTCGCCATTAACTTCGCGCAATCATTCTTGATTGATTCATTTTGAATCAATCAAGCGTTGAAGTGAAAAAGTATAGGGGTAAACAGTGCAGTTGTTTGGCCACTTTACAATGATTTTTTTTGGCCACATCTTAAAAAATTGAAGATTATAAAGAAATACTATTAAAATGTTTTTAATTATAAAAAAATAATTATTATAATATTTGTGTATTTGTAATTAAAAACATTTTAATAATATTTCTTTATAATCTTTAATTCTTTAAGATGTGGCCAATCATTGCAGAGCCAACAACTGTACCGTTTACCTCTATATATACTTGTCGTGCACTCGTCCGATAGATTGGGAATAATTTAGAGAAAAAAGATACTTAACTAAACAAATATTAACCGATGCAAACGAGTCCGGCGACATCCTCGGTTCAGAATTGGAGTGACATTAATAATAATGGCGGAGTTAAATTAGAAATTACGTAAGATCGAAGAAATAAACTTTCGCTTTAAAGCGCTGTACGTATACGAAACCGTCGATATCGCGACGTTATCGGGGTATATTTTTAATGCATCCCCATTTGGTACGAACCCAAGAAGCTCCGTGGGCTCCCGCGGCGTGACGGAAAAAGACGCGCGATGCAAAATCGATAATCCGGCCTTTATGGTGCTCACGGTTCGACGAAGGGTCGTGGGAAATCGCTGCGGAATCGCGGAGTTAACGTAGGAGGGTATCGCCGGTGCCCCCGATGCCCGCGCCGGTGTCTTTGCTCTTCCTCGCTTTGAAAAATCGCCCCGAAACCCGAAACGCGCCCGATTACGTTCTCTCTCCTCTTACGCAACGGTCCCACACGCAATAATACCTGACCGCGTTTCCGACCACGTGGGGAGGGACCAACGAGA
>NW_020219626.1:0-1227 GCF_003070985.1 Temnothorax curvispinosus | reverse complement strand
TTAGAAGGTCATTGTTTATTAAAAAAAAAATACTCAGATTCCTACGAATTCAACAGTGTCAATCCGCATCGTCTCTCTTATTTTAAATATTATTTTACGATCTGTGAAGGGCCTTTCCTAGCTCTTCTTTCCTTTCTGGATGGGAAGGTCCAGGTCATTATTTATTTAAGAAATACTCAGAATCCTACGAATTCAACGGTGTCAATCTGGATCATTTCTCTCATTTTATTTTATTATTACTATTTTGCGATTCAGATTATCGTCGCTTGAGTTTCTTTTCAATTTAATCCTTCTATCTACATAACAATCTGAAATTTTTGAATCTTTGGTACGATGCTTCGCTAATGTTTAAGCTCAACTAATATTACGTCGCGCGCGAAGGACGAAGATCAGATCCTCTTCGGACTTCGTTCAGGGACTCGCCGGTTTGACTCGGGGGCTGTCGTCAACGAGGCCGGGCTCGTTTATAGGAATTACGCCGGATAATATCGCCGTTGATCCGGCTTTAAATCGCGAATGGCGACGACTTAGTTTATTACAACGAGCCGCTTATTCGCGCGCGTTCGTAACTCCGCGTGCCCGGCGCTTTTGATTGACAAGCAATCTCCTCGCGTGTAATCTGCACTTCGTAAACGTATCTACAAGCCGCAGCTGTAGTCTGAAAGCGATGTGTGCACGGTTTGATCTGCCCTCCTCGCCCATTAATCGTACTTATCGTATCAGAGTCTTTTACTATCGAGCTTCTGAACTACTTATCGCTATCAATGAGATAACGAAGTAATTCTGTACCTTTTGAAGAGCTAGGGCTCGACGAATACTTACATAGGGCATATTTCGATGAAATTTTATTTATGGATTTTAAGACCGACACGAGCCCAATCTTGGAAACGGTTAACTTGTTTTTCGAAGAATTAAACGGATGCGAGAAACAAAAAATTTTGTTTTAATTTCCTTCGGGAAACCATTCGGCTACACGATTATGGTTTTATCGCGAATTTTATATGGTTGCGGTTTATCCACGTTTGCGGGAAGACCTATATAATTAAGCTTTATGAGAGAAAGAGAGAAAGAGAGAGAGAGAGAGGGGGGGGGGGTGATCGTGGAAACTAGGCTAAGAGACGCCGCATTCGTTGACACTGTTACAGTTATTGACATTAGTCAATAGGCGTATTTCAGTCCGCATGAGCTGAA
Source organism: Temnothorax curvispinosus (assembly GCF_003070985.1). Taxonomy (NCBI): domain Eukaryota; kingdom Metazoa; phylum Arthropoda; class Insecta; order Hymenoptera; family Formicidae; genus Temnothorax; species Temnothorax curvispinosus. Next base: position 36 of record NW_020219626.1, on the reverse strand, counting down.
TATCCTGACTGCGAGCATGAAAAGGAAACTGTGCTA
>NW_020219625.1:0-3047 GCF_003070985.1 Temnothorax curvispinosus | reverse complement strand
TTATATGCAGGCAATCAATGCAGAAATGTAAATTTTTTTTTAATTTACTTAAAATATAATTATGTTACTTTCAAAGATACTTTAAAATACAAAATATGTGTTGAATTTGTACGAAATTGTTTTTGAGATTATTTCCTATTTTCTATATTCTTTACTTTGTTTGAAATCCTATATGTTAACAAATATGGAATTAACAATAATTATATAGACAATATCTCTATCGTTTTTATGAAAATTCCAAGACTATAAACAACTGCAGCTACAAAATCATGTGTAACCATCTGTATAATTTCTTATAGCGTTTTCGACTGGGCGTCGAAATCGAGCAATAACGTTGGTCAATTTGCCGAAGTGACATCATTAATTGCTTTCAGAACGAGCAAACTCGGCCCGGTCGAAAACGCTATTATTTGCATGTAACAATATTTGTTTTAAGGATCAACAGAAGTCATTTATTACTAGAATCGTAAAATATCCATATTACGGCCAAAATAATGAGAAAATCGCACTTTAAGGTGAGCATTTGTTTTCAGTAAACATCTCATTTTTTCTGTTAAATTACAATGTTGAAAACAACTGAATTTCTATGGAAAAGAGATAATGAGAAACATAAAGATTTAGAGAATGTAATATTTTACCCTCTCTTCTTTTGACGATCACATCTTCAGGATTAAGTATATCTCGCTTTAATTCAGGAACAGGTCCTTGTATAGGAATATTCCTGTGAATATCAACTTTAATTCGACGTAGTTCCATAGTATTAATCTGTGCATTCTGAGGACCTCTAAACAAAGGTACTGTTCCACTTGTAGGCTCATCTAATCTAAAGAGAATTCAATCATAATATTTTTAATTAATCGTAATTCTTATACTCTTTGTATTAAAATAACCAGATATTCCAGGAAAATAGTCCTATTTCTATATTCTATATTTACATAATGAATATAGTGAGGCAATTAAAAAGAACCCTTTTAAAAGTGAAAAAAAAACCATACATTTATCTCTGTACATCTTACACCTCATTCTGATCTGGCATTGAAATTATAGTTTTCTATTAACAAGCCCTTATATCTCATCTCGTAGGCAATTTTCTCTATCAATAAATTATTTTATACTAATTTATTTTATTAAAATATATTTTTTAGATATTTGAAAGTTTTGGTCACCTTATCTCTATCAAGTCAAAATAAAGATATAGGAGCATATAGTTATATGTATATTGTAAACTCACTTTTCATGCAAACTATCAGATTTGGAAGCAGTTGACGTAGGTCTACCTCTATACCGAAGATGCGAGGGAGACTCACTACCGCTTTTGCTTCGACTATGACGCGAGAATTTTCCCTCAGCATATTTTAAAGCTTGCGCACGTTTCCTTTCATATTCTAAAATCTTTTGCTGTTTTAATATTTTATATGGTCTCTCTCGTTCTTGCTGGCGTTGCCATTCTCGTCTACGTCTCCACTTTTCGTCTTCGGTTTTTGAACGTAAAACTGAATAACTATTGTGATCTTCATTACGTATTGATCTTGACTCTTCATTGCCTCGGAAAGTTGTCGAACGTATTGAATTCATTGTTGGAAATACTAAGCAAAGTGTTGCTGAAATATATTAAATTTATTATAAAAAATTCAGATTTTAATTAATGCAAGAAATATTTCTTGTCATCTTCTTTATTATACAGTTAATAACAAACTAAATCTTATGATTCAATTTAAGATCATAATATGTTCAGCGTTTTACATTTAATACATATATAATACATATCATTTTATGGTTAATTATACAGTTTAGGGGCCTCACCTCCAATATCGGTGAAATTATGCTCAATGATGTGTTTTTGCGTGAAACTAAAGAATCTGGCAGAAAAAAGTGTCACTCTCTCTGCCCCGCGAAGCAAGATATTTAATATTAATCGTTCATCAACTTTAACGATTAATCGTTAAAGTTTTTTTGCTCCTTTTAGGTTAGGAGCGTTAACAAATCAAGTTGATGATTATTCAGGTTATGAAACCCGTCATACCAACGAGATGCAACGAACGTACCCCGTGATCCATGGCCACACTGGGCCACACGCGCATGCAAAAAGTGCGCGAATTTGAAACATATTGAAGTGTTTATTGTGTTTCAAGGTCTAAAATACAAGAAAGAGGAAAGATTGTAACTGTATCTCAGGGATAGGATAGATCTTCTAGAAAATTAATGCCTTTAAATCTTATGTACGAATTAACATTTCAATTTTATTTACAGAATACATAGCGCTAATTATAAATTATTGAAAAATAAGAACAATATGTGTATATGCACGTGTATGAATGCTCTATAATAATATATTCTATATTACATAGAAAATATTTTATATATAAGTTATATGCCCTATTAGTATATATATATATATATATTAGTATATAAGTTATATATGCATTATTACTTTTATATTACTTTATATTATAATTGTATTGTTTGGAGGAGTAAAAACCATAGTGGAGTAAGTCAATTTTTTTTAAAAATTGACCCGTGTGCATAGATGCAATTTATATATTGTATAGATTGCATCTATGCACACGAGTCAATGTCTTAAAAAATTTGAGTTACACCACTATGGCTTTTACTCCTCCATTTATATTTCATGCAGACTTTACATATATAATATATTTAATTCACTCAAGCATTATAATTCATTTTAAAATATTACGTTCTATAATATAATAAAACCTTGATTGCGTATCCAAGATACCATTGTGTTCATTGCTATTGACTAAGTATGAAATATGTTCCGTTGTTTTAAAATGGTCCGAATCCTGTGAAAGAATTTTATATATATATGTGTGTGTATATATATATATGTATGTATGTATGTATATGTATACATAATATTGTACAATACATATACAGTTGTGCTGCTATTTGTAATGCATATGTATTTACTTAGATTTGGGGGTGGATGTCCCAATCTGTACATATCCAGAGGAAATCGTGGTGGAAATGGTCTGACTGGTGCCATTAAAGCAGGGTGTCTGCCTCTTCCCATAGGAGGAATCTGTCCT
>NW_020219624.1:0-2141 GCF_003070985.1 Temnothorax curvispinosus | reverse complement strand
TTATCCATTCCAGTACCACTCCTCTTATTCCATACTGATATAATTTTTCCACTAATCTTACCCTATCTATTGTCTCAAACGCTCTCCTGAGATCCAGGAATAACACTCCCACCATTTTTTTCTCCTCAATTATCAACTTCCATTTTTCGATAAAACTTTGAATTGCTGTCTCACACGACTGCTGTTTCCTAAATCCCGATTGGTATTCGGTTATTATTTCATTGTCATCTAGAAATTTTTCCAACTGTTTTTTTACAACTAACTCTAATACTTTTTCATATATCGGTAACATATTAATCGGTCTATACTCGCTCGCTTTTTTTGGTTTGTTTACCTTTGGTATCGGTATTATCGTGGATGTTTTCCAACCTTCTGGAAATTTACCTGTCCTAAGCGAATCATTTATTACCCCTACAAACTCATCTTTTATCACAGGTAGCACCATTTTCAGTATATCACTATTTATCCCTTCCTCTGTTCCGTTCTTTCGTGGTAGTGCCCTAACGATTTGTTCCAAATCACTTGCACTAATTGGCTCAAAATTTTCCATAATTCCCTTGTTCTCAATTACATAAATAGGTCTCCTACCCGTGCCTTCTCTCCCCTTATTACTAATAGATTGCACAATGTTGCTAATACTTTTTACATAATATATATTAAATTTATCAGCTATATTGCATCCTTCTATGTCTCCTAATATTTCAAAATCTACATTATCGATGTTCTTTGAACCCCTTTGCTCACCTTTAATTAATTCTTTTAAAGTTTTCCACATTTTTGTGGGATCACTCCTATTATTATCTATCATATTCTCATAATATTCTTTCTTTTTTGCCCTGATAAGTTTAACTACTGCATTTCTTTCATTTTTGAAAAATTCCCAGTCCTGTTCTTTACCTAAGTTTATTGCTCTACTGTGAGCCTCATCCCTTCTATCTGCTGCCATTCTAATTTCATCTGAATACCACATTTTTCCTTCCCATATTTTCGGAATCTTAAACTTTTTCTTAGGTGCTACAGTATCCAATACACTTACTATACTATTAACAAATCTCTCCGCCCTTATGCTTATATCTAGCCCTTGACCTTGCTCAGTTCTTTCTTCCATTATTCTAAGAAATTCATCTGCATTAAATTTACTATAGTCCCTGCCTCTAAATTCTTTATATTTACTTCTATCTCTATTTGTATTAAATTCTACTTTTAGCCATGTATGGTCTGTGATTTTAGGTTTCTCATTCACTTGTACCTTTATTTCTTTATTCGAAAAAATTAAATCTATCATCGTTCGACTATCTTTTGTAACTCTTGTTGGACAATCAACGTATTGCCTCATCCCTAGGTTTTGCATTACCGTTAATAATTTCTTTGTGTAAAATGAATCTACCATTATATCTATGTTAAAGTCCCCTATCATTATACAGTCATACTTTATTATTAAATCTTCAACCGTATCTTCCAAAAATCTCACGAAATCGCCATTTGACGCACTCGGCGAATGATACACTACTGCTATCATACCTTTATACAAATTCTCTCTTATTTCTACCACCACGCACCAACAATTTGACACTATCTTTTTCTTATCAACTATTTTAAATTTAATATCATCCCTAACATATAACAGTACTCCTCCTGCGTTTCTATTTTCAGCATCGCATCTAACTACACTATACCCCGGTACATTGACCTCACTATCCTCAATTTCTACAGTCAATCTAGTCTCGGATAACGCTAGAATCACAGGATTCACCCTCTTCATAATCTGATGTTGAATTTCGTCCTTATGCGCCAAGAAGCTTTGTGCATTCGTATACCAGAGTAAATCCGCTTCTCCCTGTGGTTGCTATTTTGCATCTTCCCAGCCGGCTCTTTTTTTCTCTTCCTCCAATACTTTCTTAAATGTCGGACATTCCGAATCTAGCGCCTCGTGTTCAACATTTATCTTCAAGTTGTACGTCTGATTCTTATAGGTACAGTTTACACACATCTTCTTTGCCGTCGTACATTCATTCGTCTTATGATTTCTTGCACATTTATAGCATGTTTCCTGTCTCGATCATTCTTGGCAATATGGTAATAGCCCCAGCATTTAAAACATCTTCTAACACTAATATAATTAAATATAGGACACTTTCGCC
>NW_020219623.1:1430-7141 GCF_003070985.1 Temnothorax curvispinosus | reverse complement strand
TAGAAAAAATAATATCGACATTTTTTCAAAAGTTTATATGCATATGTGTGTGATCCTGCAGTGAAACCGGTTTTGAAATAAAAGTTTTTAAAAAATTGTCATTTCAATTATGCCTTTCTTATAGAGTTTTCGTAAAAAATGGGGTTTGCCACACTTTTTTGTAATTTTCTCAGTTTCTATGAGAGATACGTACAAAATGCTTCAGACCAAATTTGAAGCTTATAAAATTTCCTGAAAAACAGTATATTCGGCATTAATATGTGACCAACAATTATACCAACAACAGATGCTAGAATAATGTTGCTCTTTTTTCCTCAGTTTACCGTAATTTTTAATGATTGAAATATTGTCGAAAAAATTTATTTGGAAATTTTTGCGATCGGCGTAAGTTTCAAATCTCATTATACATGATGTAAGCTTCCCGTTGGTCTTTGGGTTAAATTTTTAAGACAGGTAGTATTCGAGATATAGGGCGTCGAAAGTGGTCGCAACAAATTTCTGTTTCATATGCAGAGGCGAGCACACAGTGCAAGTAAGGGATGCATATTTATTGTTGATATACTAATAAATTAAACCAATAAAAACATAAAAAACTGCGTACATAACCTAAAGTAAAATTCATAAACAAATATTAATGTCAAAACGTAAGTATAATAAAATACAATAATAATAATAATAATAATAATCAACAATAATAATAATAATAATAAATAATAATAATAAAAATAATGGGAAATTGAACTGTAACGAACATTTATAATAATATTTATGAACTTTCTCAGGTGAAGGCATAGCGAAACATGGCACATGAATTAAAGTGTTTCATCTGCAATGAGAGAGATTCTACACAAACACTCTTCGAAGTTAATGGAAAAAGATTGCAGACGATCCTCGAATGTAGCAAACTGCGAGAAGATGGGAAGAGTCCCTTGATAATGCAATTAACTTCTGTGCGCGTGCATCAAAAATGTCGGAAAACTTATACAAGAAAGAACAGTATCACAGCTGATTTAAAAAGAAAAGAAAGAGATGAAGCATCTACTTCTACTGATGAATCTACATGGAAGAAAATGTTGAGAAGTGAAAAAGAATTATTCGATTTTCGGAACACGTGTTTTTTTTGCAAAGGTGTTATCGACAATGACTTTTATAAAACTCAAAAAAAACGTCTACAACGATTGAAGCGAATTGTCTGTACAGTAAAAAAACAGAGTTTACTTGATTATTTGAGAGAAGTCGCAAAAAAACGCAATGATGAATAGTGTCGTGAAGTGGCTGCACGTATCTCGACAACTTTAGATTTGGTGTCTTCTAAAGCGGTATATCATCGAGATTGTTATAGAAGATGGAGTGAACCAATACGTATGACAAAGCAAGTAGGTTGACCTCTTTCAAATGATATTTCATCTTCCATGCAGATCATTTTCGATTATTTAGAAAATTCGGAAGAATGCCAATTTTCAATTAACGAGCTTATAGATTTGATTACTGACTCCGGCCATGAAGCTCCGAGTATGAATACCGTAAAAACAAAACTGAAAAAGAAGTATGGCGATGAAATAATTATGACAGTTACTCATGAACAAATTCCCACATTGTGCTTTAAAAATACTGGATATGCAATTTTAAGTGATACGTGGTATGAAAGTCGGGTGGCTGATGATCGTGAGGAAAAAAATCGAGTGATACGAAAAGCAGCTGAAATTATACGAGCAGATATTCGGGGACAGTTTTATGATACTTCTATGTATCCTGATAGGCATGCTTTTTTAGCCAACGTGGATGATATTATTCCAGAATCTCTGACATTGTTATTGCAGGAAATAATAACAAAAAAGAGAAAACCAACCGAAACGCTGCAAAAGAAATGCACTACAATTGCTCACAGCATAATATCGGCAACTCTACCAAGATCATTTTTATCGCCGATTCAACTTAGCATCGGAGCATATATATATATATAAAAAATAGGCTCAAAATCTCTTATGGATATTTTGTCAAAATTGGGAATTTGCGTCTCTTACAGTGATGTCAGAGTCCTAGAATCGTCGCTACTGATGGCACCGAAAGATCAGATCTTGCCACAATCATTTTGCCAATTTGTATTTGATAACACTGATTTTAACATCAACACTATCGACGGTCTAAATACATTCCACAGCATGGGTGGCATACAATGCGTCACTCCTGCATCGGCAATCTTACAGACGTTGACAGACATCGATAAAGTGAAGGTATTTAAGAAATCATCATGTGTAGAAAAGAAAGGGGTAGTCGAATTACAAATTTTCGAAGAAAAATGTGACGCAGGATTGAAATCGTTTATTTTCAAAAATTTGAATGAAGAATTGAAAACTGTCGTGTCTTGTGATAGAAGCATTGAAATGCCAACAAATTCAGATGTGCTTTGGATGTGCGCGAAATATGAAGAACGGCCCAATATTCCTGGCTGGAGAGGATTTCATGTTTGATGAGTCATAAAACCGCTGAAGTCACTAAGGTCTTATTTCTCCCCTTCATTAACGCACCTCCAAGCAATTATGATACTGTCTATACCGCATTGCTTATGGCTGTCAAAAAATCTGAAGAAATCGGTCTGAAAACAACTATTGTCACATTTGACCAGCCATTATACATAAAAGCTAGAGATATTGTTGCTTATGCAGGAGACAACTCGGGCTTGCGTAACGTTGTGGTGAGACTTGGAGGCTTCCACATTCTCATGTCTTTCTTGGGCACAATAGGATTTATCATGGCAGGGAGCGGTCTAAAAGATCTTCTTGCTTTAATATACGCACCGAATTCCGTTGATAAAATGCTTCAAGGTCATGCTTATGCTAGAGCTGTCAGAGGCCACTTACTCGTTCAGCTAGCTCTTGCAAAAATTGTATTGAAATCCGTACCTTTAACGCCCGTCGAACAAATAACTGTAGCTGCGAGATTGATAGATTTTGAAAATCACTTCCTTACTGCAAGAGATATCGACGTGGACCCAATTTTAACAGAACTTTCATTAAAGCTGGAGCAACAATTCTTGGAAATTGAGAACTATGGGCCGACTGCTAAATTGTGGATGCAATATTTCCACATGATCACTATAATTAAACTATTTATACAGGCAGAGAGAAAAGGAAACTGGAAGAACCATTTGCTTGCGGTAAGGCGTATGGTTCCATTTTTTCACGCAAGTGGCCATTTTCATTACGCAAAATCCTGTCAAATTTATTTGCAAGACATGATACAATTGCAATCAAAACTAGATGCAGTCGAATACGAAATGTTTTGTAAACGTGGCTACTTCACAATGAAGCGTACTAAGAAATTCTGGACGGGTACATGGTCAGATTAGACAATTGAACAAACACTCAACAGAGAATTTAAAATCAAAGGAGGTCCGGTCATGAGAGGTATAACGGACGAAACCCTCACGTCCTTCGTTATTACAATGCCAATTCTTCACGATATTTGTGCAAGTTTCGAGGAGTATTGTAAAGTCCAATTTACGTCTGGAGAGCAGCATGTAGAGGCCCGAGAAACAAGAATGCAACGAGATGATGAAGACGTGAAAAAACTTGGTGAATGGCTAGTGTTAGCCGTTCAGACGGCTGAAGGGGTCGTGCTCCGCTCGCGAGCTCGGAAGGATCGGGATGAGGGCGTCTGGCGGGCTCGGTTAATGATCACACTTTGTTAAACACCACTTTAACACTTTATTGAATATACTAGAGCTTGGCTTGGACGAGGTGTTCTTTATTTAATGTTCCCGTCTCGCGATTCGTTAGAGTTCGTAGATGTTTCAACGCGACGTCGTGGAGTTCTCAGACCGACTGCCTAATCGCTCGATTCGGCGGTCTTATATTGGTTTCCCATTGCTACCTCGGGATCGCCCGCGGTAGCATTAACCTGTGTGGTCAGCGCTCTGCGCTGACCTTCGCGTCAGCGATATCGGTCCTCGATGGACCTTTGGTCTTGACGATTTTAGTCGCTAGGGTCGAATTTCCCTGACACTTGGCAATTCGGTTGCCAAGTGCGTTGTGCGCTCACAACATCCCTCCCCCCGCGGAAAAAGAAAAACGTAGTTTTTCGTTTATTTATGTGTGTTTTCTTTTCCCTTGAGGGGTTACAATCTAGGTGTCTTATGCTATTTTACATGATTGTTTTTGTATTATAAATTTTTTAGTGGTCCCTTCTTTTCTTTATTACATAGATGATTACAGCTATGATACTTATTACTATTACAATTGTGACTGTGGAGCCTACGGGATATATAATATTTTTATTCGTGAAAATGTTCGGTTGGTTATTTTCCATTTCCTTTTTGATTTCTTCCAGATTCAAGCTTAATTTTATTAATTCTGTCGGATCTTTGATTATTGGTTCCAAATTTATTTCCTTATCGGATTCTATTCTATTGCTTATTGTTATGCTTTTTTCTATTGTGTCTGTTACATTAAATTCAGGTAAATACATTTTTACATTTTTATTATACACTCGGTTTTTGGTCTCTAAATATATATCTGGTGTAGTTAATTTACAACTGTTGCGTAATGTGACTTTTCCGGTTTTCTCTAGTTTTACTTTATTTTCTGGCAATTCTTTGCATTGAATTATTATGTCGGTTGTTTTTGGAGTGGAAAATAACCATGTCTGGGGTTCTGATACTGCAATCCAGAGTGTTACATTTGAGATTATGTGACGCTGTTTTCGGTTTTCTATATATCTCGACGTTTTTACGAAGAGTTGTATTTCAGTCGGCGCATTCGCAGTTATAAAATAGACAGGGAGATTTTGAGCGCAAGTGAATTTGGTATTATCTCGCGTACATTCATTTAAATCGCTTTCTTTTAAAATTATATAATTGTGATTTTCTCGATTTATTCCTAATAGGGTATGAGAGGGTTCTAGGAGTGTGAAAACATTATGGTCATTGTGTATCGGTACAGGAGTGATTTTTATAATTTCGTATGTTGGGTACGCTATCAATGGGAATACGAGAATAGTATATATGTTCGAGTTATCATAATACGCGTTTACATTTAGATATTTTTGGATAGAATTCCAGTTTTCGGCTTGTATTTTGAATGGAAAATTCAATCTTCTGTCTATGTGTGAGGTCGCTTCTCTTAGTTCTATGATTATTTTTTCGATCGGGAGCACGCGCGTTAATAAAATATTGTGATTTGCGTGAGTCAGATAGTCTGTAATGTCGTTTATGTCTGTCGTGAGGTCATTCAAAATAGCGTTTAATACTAATAGTTGTTCGTCTAGTCCCTCTCTGTACATAAGCTGTTCTTCTAGTTTTCTTGTAACGTTAGCCATTAAATTTTCGTTATATGACAGTGTTTGTTCTAGTTTCTCAATATGACCTATTGTAGCATTAATGATTTTCAATTGATTTTTTGCCGCGCGTTGCAATGTTTGTTGTTGATTATTTAGCAACTGTATTTGCTCATTTATGATTTTTGCGTCTTCAGCGTCCATGGTGCCAAATAACGTTTTACTTATTTGGCCTACAGCGTCGATCAGGCCTCGTTTACTTAGGGGTGATCGGTAAATGGTTTGTAGTTGCTCTAGGTTGCGTGTCATTTTACTATTTTCTCGCCTAATAGTTTGGAGCGTGATTTGGCATGTGTTTTTGGTGCTTCTGATGGCATGGTTGCAGATTTCTTCGATGCGTGCTAGGTTTTCCTGAAGTTGTTGATATCTTATGTTTA
>NW_020219623.1:0-1330 GCF_003070985.1 Temnothorax curvispinosus | reverse complement strand
TTATCTTTTATTTTATGCTGACTTTATCTGTCAGCAAGTGTCATTTCTTTTGAGTAGCGCATTTTTGCGTTAGTCTACTGCTAGCCTCCAAGCGGTTCTTTACGGTTAGTGTGCTTTGAGTGCCAAAAAAAAGGAAAAATGCGTTACTTTAGATGTAACCGATTTTTCGCGCCATCCACGTGTGATGCGTGTTTGCGCACCTACTGGTTGCGGGTGGCTCGAGCTCCCCGCGCCCAGGTTGCAGAGCCTGAATCGCCTGACTCGCCGCCTCCCTCGTACGAGGAGGCAGTTCGGGCTGATATCCTCCCCCTGAGGATTACCGTGGATGTGGCCACAGGGGGGAGAGAAATCTCCGTCGTGCGACGTGGTGACCTTTAGGTGAGTACTGTTAGTTTTCTTCTCTTTTCTTTTCCCCCCTTTTTTTTGCCTCTTTTTTTTTTGCTTTTGCTTTAATGTGAGTGCTTTTTTATTCCTCTACTAACGCTTTCAATCGGTTCGCGTGAACGCGTAGCGTCTTTCGTTTAATTTTAATCGTGTAATTTACATTGTCGTGTTTTTCTAAAATAATATATGGTCCCACCCATTGCGAGTCGAGCTTCTTTGAGCGGCCTCGTCGTATCGTTTCGTCATAAAGTAGTACTTTATCGCCTACTTTGAAGGTTGCCTTCTTGCTTTTTTTATCAAATTGTAGTTTCGATTTCGCTTTTTCGTCCTTCGTATTTTCTCTCGCGATTTGATTCGTTGCGCGGATTTGCTCTCGTAGTTCTTTTGCGTAATCCTCGTATGAGTATGTTAATTTCGGCGGTTTTGTTAGGGCCGTCGGTAGGTCAGGTCGGTGCCCGTAGACCAATTCGAAAGGCGTGAAGCCTGTAGTAGAGTGTGGTGTCGTATTGTATGTAAACATCGCATAAGGAAGCCATTCGTCCCAGTCAGTTTGATCTTGATTTATATAATGTCTCAAGTATTCGGCGAGAGTACGATGCGATCTCTCTAGTGCCCCATTACTCTCAGGGTGATACGCTGTTGTTTGAATCTTCTCGATTTTCAATAATTTGCACGTATTTTTGAACATTTCGCTTGTAAAGTTCGTGCCCTGATCCGTGAGAATTTTCTCCGGAATTCCGTGTTCTAACACGATTTTTGTTACGAATTCTTTGGCGATGGTTCTGGCTTCCTGATTTTCGATCGGTATCGCCTTACTAAATTTCGTTAAATTATCCTGAAACGTCAGAATATATTTATTTCCTTGATTTGTAACTGTTAACGGACCGACGATGTCGAGAGCGCATTTTTCAAACGGTCGTTCCGGCGTGTCCGTGATGACCATTGG
>NW_020219622.1:0-6549 GCF_003070985.1 Temnothorax curvispinosus | reverse complement strand
GAACGCGAGGTGAATAAAAAAAATTGTCGCGCGTCGATCGAACGACTAGACGATGAGTCATCTCCATCGATCCCGACGAGTCGGGAAAACCACGTGCTGCCCGTCGCCGCCGCGGGATCGAAACAACCTTCGGACCGAGAGTTGAAAAACAAAAACAAAACAAAACGACGACGACGGGCGCGCGACACCCCTCCCCCCGCGAAACGAACCGTCCGGAACGCGTCGTTCTCCCCTCCCCCAATTCCCGAAACGTCCGGACGAGCGACCTCGAACGAGTTCGAACGAGTTCGGACGCGCCCGAACGCGCGCGCGCGCGACCGACGACGATGAAAAGAAAAGAAAAAAATAAAAAACAAACGAAAAATATCGGCCCGCGATTCTCCCAAAACCGCCGTCGGTAACGGCGCGAGCGCCGCTCCGAGCGCCCTCTCGGAAAATGCCCAAATCCCCGCTACGAGCCCCCCCGTTGGCGGCCCTGCCCCGCGCCGAACCCCCGTTGGCGGCCCTGACGCACCCAACCTTCCGTCAAATGTTCCCCTCGCGTCGCGCACCCCCTCTCGCCCAGTTTTCGCTTCCCTCCGCATAGCCCCCCTCCGATGACCCTTTACACCGTCCCTCGACCCCCGCGCCCACCGCTTACGGCGCTCCCCCCGCGGCAGCGAAGCCCCCCCCGACGCCGCGTAACCGCAAGCGAGATCCCCGAGTGTAAAAGTACCTGTTGCCCCCCTACTGAAACTGGTAGTGGACATAGCGAGACACGACTGGCCGCATTTCTATCCGGATTTTTACTCTAATATTTTACAGCTGTTGGGCCACAAACACACAAGACTGCTGGGACTTGTATATTTGAGAACAGCTTTGGAGGAACTAGCCACGCCGAGAGAGGATTTACCAATGCACAGGAAAAGCGAGCTATTCAGGCTGTTAAGTGCACAAGTGCCTCTGACTTTGGATACACTTACAGTTCTTCTGAAAGAAACTACAAACGTGCAAAGCCGTTCTGGGACCGTGACACCACCTCCGTCACCTACCAGCGGACAAAGTCTTGCACCTGCGCGAGCGGTGCTGGACGTCGAGGGATTAGCAACGGGAACGAGTGAAGTTTGCACAGCTACTCTTGAAGTTCTGGCGCACCTGTTTAGTTGGATAGACGTGTCGGGCAGTATCTCCAGTAACTTGATAGATGCCATTTTTACATGTGCCAAATACCACGATGCGATGAATGGCAAGCAAATTGAGATGGCCGTTCAAGCTTTGACTACAATCCATGAACTTTTATACAGACCATTCTCGCCCGACGAGACTGATACATTGTTACTGGAGATATTTCAGAATGGCGTTGGTTTATTCCAGTTAATGGAACGTCTGGACTCGGTAGAGGAGAGCTACATGGAAAAAATGACCGAGTTTTTGCAATTGTTTATAACGAATCACATGAAAAAGATGGAGTCAAGCTCAAAGTTTCCAGTAAATACATTATTGGAGCGGATCTTACAAAAAATGAGTTTTAAATTGAACGCTCGGGTATTGAGAGATCTCGACACGGAAAATTTGGACGAGAATGAAGAAACAGAATGGCAACATTTTCTAAGGTGCAATATAGAATGTTTGGCAAAGATTGCTGACATTTCACCTATCCCGATATTTACGTTATTGTACCGTTCGTGGAGAGAAGGATTAATCGTTTTTGGTGAATTAGGCGCGGCAGTCGCTAATGGCCGAGTTATTTTATTAAATGATGCAGAGGCATCAAATGTGCATGCACATCTGAGAGATCTAGCATCGATTACGCAAGCTTTAACCAGGCTATATTTCCTTTTCATCGGAGATCAAGCAAACATCGATCAAGGTTTAGCCGAAGAAGTTGTGTCACAAACTCTAGAGGCGTGTATGTTTGCGAGAGATAATCAGCTGTATAAAGCAGCGATACAACCAGCCGCTATCGTAATAGATCTCATAGAAGTACATTCACAGCTTTTGGCTTCTCTTCAAGCATGGTGTCATTGGATAGCCAGAAGACCGAAGGCTAAGGAAACGCTCTGTCAGCGTTGCATCGATTCGTGTCTTTGGGCAACGACGTATACCGCGTCCTGCGACCATCCGCCTCCTCCAAATCTCATCCACTCTGCCATTCATCTTTTTCAAAGTATCACCGCCATTTTAAAGCCCATCTTATGGGACCAACCGACTTTCAGGAATCTAATTTCTATGGGCACGTATCCGTACTTGAAATCAGATACGATTAAAGTTCTACGTAGAGCATTGATAAACGGGATTATATTACCACCTTTGGACTTGCGGGGTACGCCGGGCGAATCGCCGCAAGCCGGCGACGGGCGAAGCAGGTAAGAGAAGTCGGCAAATTGGATCCGTAACTTCGGAATAAGGATTGGCTCTGAGGAGCGGCTGACGTGCCGGGCCTGGGCGAGGTGAACCGATCGGCGTTCTCGCGCCGGTCCCGGGGATCCGAGCTCGGTCCCGTGTCTTGGCCTCCCGCGGATCTTCCTTGCTGCGAGGCTTCCGTGGCGGCGCGAGCCGTCGTGGTCGTCCTCTTCGGCCGCCATTCAACGCTCAGCTCAGAACTGGCACGGACTAGGGGAATCCGACTGTCTAATTAAAACAAAGCATTGCGATGGCCCTCGCGGGTGTTGACGCAATGTGATTTCTGCCCAGTGCTCTGAATGTCAACGTGAAGAAATTCAAGCAAGCGCGGGTAAACGGTGCACCCTGTGCCCTTTACCCATAAAACTGCTGGGCTGCTGCCCAATCCCAGGTAGCTGGGTAACGGATGCAGCCGGTAGTACTGAACAGGGTAGCGTTTCGCGAGGCGAGCGCGGCGTGCTCGTGCGTGGGAGGTGCCCAATACGAGCGGGGTATATGGCGCACCACGTGCCGTATATTTCTAAGGCGCGTCGACTGCTACCGAATCCCGGATCCCCGGGCAACCGATGAGCGACGCGTTAACAGTACGGGGTGACTCGTGCGATTACGTGGTAGCTGGTGGCATGGCACCAGCGACGGCAACTCGTCAAACGTGAGCTAAGATCGCTCGACACGAGTACTACGGGGGTAGGGAGCCCCACCGGGAGGCTACCGGTGCCCTACCAGATGGTGTCGGACTCGTAGGGGCAGAGGTTTCGCATAGCCGAGTGAGCGGCATAGAGGGCCTAGTGTGGGTTAGCGCTATGAAGCTCATGTTGCGCATTACCTGTTAGTGGGGTGCCTTGGCACCCCGGTCTTGTCAGTAGAGCTGATCTAATCCGAGTAGGTCATGCTCGCTGCAGGATTAACCCTGCTACCTGGGGAACACCACAGGTACAATAGTGAGTCATATGTGCGTTACGGGAAACCGTACTCCTACGTTTGAAGGGTCGGCTTGTCCGGGAGTACGTAATCGTCAGGTATGGGCTCTGTAAGGGGGAAATCCCCGGTGTCGGCTCCGATTCTAGCGCGAAGGGAAGTACTGCTGACGTTGATTGCACTCCGACCACGGGAGGATTCTGGGGGGGCTAACCGCCCCCCCAGACCCCCCGGTGCGGTCGTAACTATGACTCTCTTAACAGTAGCCAAATGCCTCGTCATCTAATTAGTGACGCGCATGAATGGATTAACGAGATTCCCACTGTCCCTATCTACTGGTGAGAGTAGACATGACTTACGGGAAATAGCACTTTCAGGGAACGGTGCTCACAATGGCAAAGCGCTTAGGCGCCCACGTGCTGAGCGAAGTAGAGAAATGCGGCGTGCTGCTGCTTTGTAAGTACAGGGATAACTACTCGGGCGACGGTTTATGGTCGGAGTCACTCGCCTGTGACCCGATCATGCCGGTCAGCTCGTGATGCACGGGCCGTCCTCTAGACGCGCTCGCATATCTGTCTGGTGATCCCGAAATGGGGTAAAAGGGCTCAGTGGAGCCTCTGGGTGTCTCTCTTGAGACGTGGCGTACCCGGAGAGCTAGCTGGCCCGTCCCGGCAGTGTTGCGAGTGAGAGGCGGTCCAAGGGCGTTCTGCTCTCCTGCTGTGTTGCGCCACGCACGGCGGGAGAGTAGGGCGTCATAACACTTAGGTGTTATTTGAACGGTGGGTGACAACCCCCGACAAATTTTTAGAAAACAACACGCCGCGGAAAACTTGGTAGAATGAGTCGTCGTACTCAGTTCGGTTTAGTTGCTTTTGTAAAGCAACACGCCTAGAAAAACTTGGCATCGCGAGTCGTCGGACTCGGAGTGACGCGCCGCGGGCGAACTTGGTTTTCTCGTGGGTGTTGCCGTCGGCGGCGACTCTGCCGTCGGCGGAAGCAACACGCCGCGTGAGTGCCCACAAAGCAACACGCCGCTGAGTGACCGTCGTCAGCGGAAGCAACACGCCGCGTGTCTGCCCGCAAAGCAACACGCGGCTGAGCTACTCGCCGCCGGAGGCAACACGCCGCGGAAAACTTTAGGTTTGATTGCTAAACACCACCTAAAGCAACACGCGGCGCCGATCTTTTGAGGTCGGCGATGTTCTTCGGGTCGTACAAAGTCATGATCTACAGGACTGTTGAAGCGCAATACATGCTGTGCCGCAGCACTTAGCCTATCACAGTCAAGCCGAACTCCACCTCCATCGTGGTTCCCACCGGTAACTATGATTTGGCTCAGGCTTTGGCCTTAGCCGTCGTAGGCCAACGGAGTTAAGGCGATACGCGGGCTTCTCCCGGCCAGCGGGCCTTCGGGCTGCTACCGGCTCTTTCCGGAGGGGGTGCGGCGGTTCTGGGGGGTGTGTGAGTGTGTGCGTGTCGATGTTTGTTTGCGTGTTTGTAATTGTAATCGTCGAGTGCCAGAGATGCGGTCGGGTGTCGATGGATATTTCTCGAAGACTAACCAAGTGGGGAGTAGTAGACCCCACGACCGTAGGATGCGGTCATGTTAGTACCTGACCTCTGCGGCGTAATAAATGGTAAGTTCTGGCCTAGTGCCAGTAAAGTCCATGTGAAACCGCATGTTCAATGTGGAAGAACCGCTGTCCGTATCCGGGCGGAGCCTATTCGGGAGTTGAAGTCGGCCCCCCCGGGCACATGTGTGGAGGATTAGCTGATCACTATTTCCTCATATCCTGCTAGTGGGAAGATAGACTGGCAACGTCTAGCCCGAACTTTGAGTGGGCGGTGTCTCGGAGCATACGTGCTCAATCAGTAGGGGTGACGTTAAACCTTTAGCATCAAATTACATAACCTTTTTATAGAGTCACGTCTGCATGAATAGGGCTGATCACCCGACAAGCTGCTTCTCAGGTTTCATGCAGTTTAACTAGGGCTTTGAAACGGCGGGGATAGATGCCCATATGCGTATGGGCTGCCATGATGGCCGAACCGTCGTAACATTTAAATTACATGCATGATGAAGACCACGAAAAACACCCCCAACCCGGACGGACAAAAAACTGTTGACAAAAAGGCAAGAACGGAAATGGACAAGGCTTCGGATACGGACAAGACTGTGACAAAGACGGTGACAGGCAGCGACAAGGTGTCTGGACAGAAAGTGATCACAAAGGCAGTGTCGGTGGCACTGTCTAAAGTTGACGTAAAGGTCGCGGAGAAGACACCCACGCACGAACTGAAAAAGTGGGCAAATACGCAGACGTTAGACGAGACAGGGACGGACGAGGAGAGTTTGGTGGGTGATCCCCTTCAACGTACGTTCCCACGTAGTGGGAAGTTGAAGAGGAGCCCGCCTGGCTCTCAGACATCAATTAGGGACACGCAGAGCGAGTCGAATGAAGTCGTAGGAGGAGGTATGGCCAGAGGGACCGGTCAGCAGCGGGCGAACTCGGTCTTGCCCATGCTTGGTGACAGCGAGAGCGTGAACGACACTGAGTCTGATGACGATGACGTGTTTGTTTGGGATGGTGCGGCGAAAAAGGAGATGATGGCTGCTAAAACAATGCATGACATCCGACTCAAGTTGGAGTGCATCTTGTCGGACCCCAATGCGAAATTTAGCAAGTCAGCGGCACAAAAGGTCTCCGCGCTGTTCAGCGAGACCAACAAGCTGGTCATGCAGCTGGGGTGTGAGAACACATTTTTGAGGGGTCGTCTGGCGGAGAGGTCGGAGGCGAATCGCCCGACACCGGTGACACGGCCGCCGCCTGTAACGTTTGCGAAGGCGGTTGGTAGGCAAGAACCCGGTCCTAAGACCGGTCCGGGAGTTGCTGCGGCACCAGCAACCAGGAGCGAGAACGGACCGCGAGATAGGGACTGCTCGGTTGTTGTGGCGAGCGGTGCCGACAAAAGGTCAGTCAAGGATATAAAAAAGACGCTACTGAAGGTAATAGACCCGGTAGCGTCAAATATTAGAGTCAGAAATATAAGAAAGGCTGGGGATGGAAGGATAATAGTTCAGGCGCACTCAAAGGCGGATGCGGACAAGATTGTTGCCAACCAGGCAATTAAGGAAAAGGGTCTCACGGTGGCCCGTCCGGCCGCTAGGAGGCCCCGTGTTATTTTGTACGATGTGCCTAGGGATATGGAGGTCGATGGTGTCAGACGCGCCATAGCTAGGCAGAACCC
>NW_020219621.1:796-3175 GCF_003070985.1 Temnothorax curvispinosus | reverse complement strand
CTAACCTCACCTTTATCCATAGCATTCCTTCTTTATCTTCTTTCGTCTTTCCTTTTTCCATTTTGACCCCTACCCTCACCCCTACTATCATTCCAGCTACCGCCCTTCCTTTCCGATTCTTCCTCCCTGCTTTCTGCACTTCCCACACGTAACCTCTCGGCAGCCTTTTCTTTATCTTTTCTCATCCCTTACCATCCATCCACTTCTCACATAACACCATTACATCCCAGCCCCTTCCAAAACTCTTTATCTTTATTTGTTAATCCCGCCACATTCCAAAAAGCCACCTTATATATTCTCCTTCTTTCCTCTCTCTCCTCTCTCCTCTCTCCCTCCTCCACCTCTTTCTCTCCAAATCTCTCTAATTCCTCCCTCTTATCCTTCTCATTCTCTATTTTTTTTTCATCCACCCGTTCCCTCTTTCTTTTCTACTCAACCTACTTTTGCACTTCCTCTCTTTTGCTTTCCTTCCCTTTTCCTTGCCCTGCTTTCCAACACCACCCTCTACTATCCCTAAGCTCATCTCTTACCTTATCCCACACCCACCACTCCCCCTCTATCCATACCTCTCCCTGCCCTATTCGTACCCTCTCCTCTTGCCTTCCATGCAACTTGATTTACCCTCTATTTTCTTCCCATGTCAAATCTTCCTCTATCCAAGTACTTTTGTCTCTCAATTTCCACTTATTTCTCATTATTCCTAATTTCTCTTCCTCACTTCCTACTTTTACTACTGCCATACCTCCTTTCTCTCTCCTTCACGCATCTATTTTTCTAATCTCCTCTATCTTAACCTCTAAGCCTATCTTTTTCATCACCTCCTCTACTTCCCCCTTTATTCCTCCCGTATCCTCTTTCACTCCTTTTATCAAAATATTTCTCTTCCTTTCTCTCCTCTCCTTCACTTTACACCTCCTTTCCAGCCATTCCACCCTCTTCTTCCAATCAGACTTCTACCTCTTCCCTCCCTTTTTTCTCCTCCGCTTCCTTCTCACCTTTTCCTCCATCACCAACTTCTCCCTTTAACTCTATTTGCATCCCCTCCAATTTTCCTTCCAAATCTTCTATTCTATTCTTAAACTCTTCTCTCTCCCTTCTCCATTTCTTCTCTCTCTCCTTTAGTTCGTTCCTTATCTTCTCAACTTCTTTCACCATTGCCTCCTTTTGCCCCTTCGCCACCTCTCTTAATTCCTCTCTCACTCCCCTTAACCCCTCCCTCAGCTCTTATCCTAATTCTCTCAACAACCCTAGCTTTTATATCTATATCCCCCCCCCCCTGGTGGCGTTCTCACTATCTTCCTGCTTTTCTTGAAAAGGTCCTCGCTCCCTTTCCCAAACGCTCCTTCTTCCTTCTCCTATCCCTTTTCCTCTTGAAAAGCTCGTCTATATTCCCCGTACTGCTTCCCCGCGTATCTCTTTCTCCAATTCTATGGCCGTACTGCTTCTTCGTGTTATTCCCGAACTCCCCAGAATTCCCTAGCTCTTTACCCTAGCGCTCTATACTCTTCCCCTTCTGGCCCTTCTACGTCTGTCTCTCTAACCTCAACCTTCCTGTTTCTCTTCAGCCTCCACGGGCTCTCTCTCTGAACCCTCCGCACTTCTTCCACTCTCACACGTTCCCTCTCCCACACTGTGCTCGCCCCTCGCTTACCACATACTCTCTCTCGCTCTACCTTTCACACTCGCACTCCGTTATTCGCTTACAAAATCTGTCGTCTCACATCTAACCAATCGGAAACGGAAGTCCCACATTTATTATTCCATTATCCTCCTTTTCTTTTCCTTCTTCTGTTCTTTCTAACTCTTCACTATCTCATCTTCTATCCTTCCACTTAGAATCTCCTTAAGGCCTTCATACATAAAATGCCGCAAGGATGTAAAACATAAGCGTAAGAAAATCGATCAATCCCAATCGAGTATTTCCCCCTGGGATTACGGACAACACAATAAGTACTTGATTGGGATTGGTCGATTTTCTTACGCTTACGTTTTACGTCCTTACGCGATTTTACGTGTGAAAGCCTTTACACTTTCAATGTTTCCCACCGCCATTCTTCTTATTTCTCCCACCCCTATAATTTCCCCTATTTTTTCTCTTTATTTACTAAAAGATGATCTATTAGTACAATCTTACCTTCCCTTTTGTATGTCTACTTTTTTCTCTTATTTCCCGTCACATTGCGTTAAATAAATTATTATTTTTGCTTCCTCATAGAGGAAGCTTTGTGATGGTGAAAAAATTTTTTTTCGAGATTTTGATGGAAATAGGTTTAGAATGTTCTAAAATGTCGAAAAATCGTATTAGTAAAAAATGTCCGGAAGTATGTATGTATGTGTGTGTGTGTGTGTGTGTGTACGGATTTTTTGTACACGCATCTA
>NW_020219621.1:0-786 GCF_003070985.1 Temnothorax curvispinosus | reverse complement strand
TGATTGATTAGATCTCGTGTTACACACATTTGAAATTTCGGAGAATTTGTACATATATAGAAGTTTTAAAAAACAGGATCTGATCAACCAAATCTGAATCAAT
Source organism: Temnothorax curvispinosus (assembly GCF_003070985.1). Lineage (NCBI taxonomy): Eukaryota > Metazoa > Arthropoda > Insecta > Hymenoptera > Formicidae > Temnothorax > Temnothorax curvispinosus. The sequence continues at coordinate 683 of NW_020219621.1, read as the reverse complement.
TATATATAAAATAGAGAGGTAGAAAAGACTGAAGAAAATAATAGAATTAGAAAAGTTGTCAATATTTTATATATAAAATATAACAAAATTAAGATAAATTTTCTAACATTATTCTTTAACAAGCGGTTAAGACCTCACGTATAGTCTCTAAGGGTTAAAGTTGATTTGCTTATCACAATCTTTAATCTCTATTTAATTAAAAAAAAAATACTTTAAAAAAAAAATTATAAAAATTATTTAAAAAAAAATTATATAAAATATAAACGTTTATTATTTTAAATCACATTTAACGCTTTTATTATTTTCAAAGATTACATTTTAAATATAACATTAAATTAAAATTGAAATACAATATTAAATAATATAATAACAAAAAAAAATAATAAATTTCAATTCTGAAAAATGTAAACAGGGCCTGTAGTAACGGGTCCTGAACGCCCCCTATTAAATCTTCTCAATCCTCCTATCCATCTTCCTCTATATCCTCTTCCTCGCCATTCTCCTTCTCTCCAGTTTCCTCTTCTCCATCCGCCTCTTCTCCATTCACCTTCTCTCCATCCTCCTCTTCCTTTCCATTCTGTACCTCTCCAACTCCCTCTGCCTCTCAATAAGCGTGCTCTTGATGAGTAATATCTATTCCAAAAATATAAAGAGTAAAATAATGAAAAGAGGGAAGAAGAAGA
>NW_020219620.1:1315-4105 GCF_003070985.1 Temnothorax curvispinosus | reverse complement strand
CCGACGCTATAACAAAATACACGTTGCCCTTTTTTTCTATTCCCGCAGGCGCGAAGCGGCATGCCTGGGCTGAGTCCATCCGATCCATCACTTACGGGTCAGCCTGCGTTGCTCCCGAGTCAAGCTAAAATAGCGTAAAACGCTATTTCAGCAAAAAAAGACTAAATGTTATGGAACAATGCGTCAAGTTGAATCGCAAAGTAGGAACGGAAAAATCTTAATAGCAAACACGCTAGAGATTGAAACTTTGGAAGCTACGCAGTTATTCATCGTATTACTCCAAGGTTGGAATTCGCAGAGTTACCTAACAGCAACATTCCTAGCTTAAACCTGAGTCATCTATACTATAATTTTTCTTTGGGCAATTTTCTCAATTACCTGTCTCTATAAAATCTAATTGCAATTTGTCGAATTTGTTGAATCAATTATCGTAAATTTTATTATAAACTTTGTGCCGTCAAACAAGAACTGACGGATCCTTTCCACGATCATCCATAGTCTTGTCGATTTAATTCATTGACCCGTATCGCGGTTATCGTAAGATTGTTATCTAACGTTTTCCTAGGCCGTCCTAACTCGTTTCTTCTCCCTTCGCCGTTCCGTCGTTCTCACGCCTTGTTTCTCCTCTCGAATTTCAGGCTCTCATGGTCGTCCGAGCTAGACATATGTCCTATATAGGACATGACACACGTAGCGAGTGTTCGGTGAGAAACTCGCGCGCCAACACGAGCCTGGAATACGCGAGGAGCTCGAGACTTTCGTTTTTGAAAGAGCCACCGCCGAATATGCGTCCTCGTTCGTATCGCCTTTTTAGCGTTCTAAACTGCAGCCTCGATCGCCACGGCATTGGCGAATATGTGCGCAGCGTAGGTGCGACAGTTTTAACGAACGAACCGTTCCTTTCATGCTGAAATTCGCACGTTTCGAGTGCGCGCGCCAAAATCTGTTTACGAGGTAGACAGGTAATAGCTTGGGGTCGATATATAAAGAAAAATGTTTTTATTTTTCCGCTACGTGCCCTACGAGCGGAGATATTGCGACGCATATGGGAGTCGCGTACCTTTCACTTTTTCAACACTGGTTTAATTAACATGCTTACATCACAAGCATCTAAAATTACATCAATTTTAGAATGACCAGAATTTTTGGTCGAAACGCGGTGACAATTTTTCACGTCGATTATAATCGTTGCATGCCACGATTTTTATCATTGCCAGTACAGTCGATTAAATTCTTAATTGGGGTAAAAATAACCATTTAAAAAATGAAATAATACTTTTATTTAAACCTGTTGTATAATATAATGATATATTGTTGTAAACGTGAAAGTGTGCACTTTTCAATGCAAAATGTTTTAAACAGTTACGATATCTCTGAGCCACGATATCATAATTTGAACACACAATTTCCATGTTATGTGACCAATTTTCAAAACAAGATCAATTTTATCTTTTTATCTGAGAGATCATCGAGTATATTTATATTGCATATTGTGTATATATTACCGTTAGAAAATTTTATTGATTATTATGTTAAAATAACAAGATAAAAAAAATTCTTTAAAATAAAAATGCCCAAATAGATCTTATAACCATATTTTATTATTAAACAACAACAAAAAGAAAACAAAGATTTAAAATATTCTGACTAAAAATAAATGAAAAATATTTAAACATTTTTCTCATCAAAAAAGTCTTCTATAGCAAAACCTGATCGTTTGGACAATGTAACGGGATTGAGAAGGATGAAAGCGGAGTGTGAGATGAGCGAGAAGAGGGAGAATAATGAGATATGGAGGGGAGAGTCATCGGCTAGATGATCGTGAATTCGAAGATTGAAGATCAGAAGTAAAAGAGGGTTCCCAGAAGGTAGTTCGACCCGGTCTCCAGAGGTTCTCTATCCGTGCTGGCGACGGACGACGTGCGAAGGAAGGCGTGAGTACTCTCTCTCTCTCTCTCTCTCTCTCTCTCTCTCTCTCTCTCTTCGCGTCGCGTCGCGGCATGTTTAATCGGTAAGCGCAATCGGTATGAGCCGTAATAGTACGCGTAATTAAATTGATAATTACTTCAATAACCACGATACTAAATAACCGTCTTTTAGAAACAAACTGTAAACGACTTATTGTGATTGACCACATTCCAGACGCTGAATGATTAAGTATATCGAAAGCGACGCCCAGCCCGGCCGGCTCGGCCTAGCGGCTGCGTCTCTTTCACAATTCGACCATTGAGGCTGATATTTTTAAATTTGACGGTAAATGTAACAGGAAACTTTATATCAGCATTATAACTCAAAATCCGATAGGTACCTATAGAAGGTAGAGTTAGAAAGTAAGTGGGGGAGAGACTAAGAGAGCATGAAGTATGCTGCCCCGTGGAGCCCCCATTAGAGGGGAATATAATCCCGTGGAGTTAGTTAGAACTGGTTTTCTGTTTCTACCTGCCTGAATTTCTTTCTGGAAGATCTTCTACAATCAGATAGCTGGTCAGGTTTTAGATTTTAGACCTGTAAAAGATGGAGTGAGAAACCTAAATGAAAGAAAAAGAGAGAACGGCCGGGGTAAACTCGACACTTTGCCTGATCGACATACGTTGATCTGGAATTTCGTTTTTATTGTCTGAAACTAAAAATATACATTTGTTTATTTCGTGTATTTAGAAAGTACAAAAATTTGGAATTAAGTAAAACAATCATTGGAAATAATGAGAACAAAAATTGTTAAACATTCAATTATTTTCATCTAAACTCATGTCTGAAAAACAATTTATGCAAGTAAATTCGCGATTACAC
>NW_020219620.1:0-1305 GCF_003070985.1 Temnothorax curvispinosus | reverse complement strand
TAGTGTCAAGTTAGCCCCGTTGTCGGCTTAGCCCCGGTCTCCCCTATTTAAAAATTTTAAAATATAATTTAAAATATTTTATTTATTAGACAATGTATTAAACATTCAATACATTATTACATTATACAGTGATCTGAAAACGATATACTGCGCCAATGAATAATTATTTCCATCAGTAACAATTAATAAAATAGATTATGAAATGCTCACCTTACAATTTGTTACATCTGCCTGCTTGCTTTATATATATACATATAAAAACTTTGCATAGTGTGTGGTGATGTTCTCTTTTGCGGGTATGTATTATCGGCGGAAGCAAATTGAGAACATTTAAATATGGGGTTTATTCTCTTTGGGTGTTACTTTCATTTGAGGGTTCATATTTTTAGGGTTTATACCGTCATTTTTAATAATTAACCATTAATTGAAGGTTAACTATCACTTAAAGGTTAACCATCATCCAAAGAAAAACCCTTAAAGTTGGGTGTGATTTTGGACCATCAATTGAAGGTTATAATCTTCAAACAATGATTCACCTTCAATTGGCGGTTCGAAATCACACCCAACTTTAAGGGTTTTTTTATGGTGTTTTTTTAACGGTTAACACCAGAAGTTGAGTGTATTTTTCCATAAGGGAATGATTTCCACCAATTATCTCAGAAAGTATATTGGTTTATTGGAAAAGTGTTTTAGGAGACCGCTGTAGACGATTTTATTAGATTTTGGGTCCGGGGCCTGTATTAAGCCCAAGTCAAATTTTTTAAATAAAAACCCCTATTTTTTATTGTATCATCTTTTTCTACTAATAAATTTGAACAACTTTTGTCTGAAACATTTTCTTATTTGCTCAATACTTTTTGAGATATTCAAGGAAAACTTGGTAACTTTTCAATTAAGCGCGACAATCTGCTGTTGCATTTTTACAAATAATTTGGTTTAAGCAATCCGCGATACGTTGTTATAGGTTTATAGTCATACTTTGAGACAATTTTGCCACTATCAAGCATCAATTTTACATTTTGGTAAATTGCACACACGCAAACTGTATGTGTACCACTTGCTCCAGCTAAGATACAATATTTTGGTTTTAAGCCGAGTTTTTCATCAGAAAATTGTTTTTTAAACTCTGTGAATGCTTCCTCCAAATTGCACAAAACTAAACGTTTTTGTTTATGATTTTTCTGTCCATTTTTATAAATGATTATATAGTCTTTCTTTCCAGGCATTATGCGGCTTATGTCATTTGACTCGTAAAATCGTAAGATTTTTTCAACTAATGCATCACTCAATTGCTTTCCTCTCTTT
>NW_020219619.1:0-2087 GCF_003070985.1 Temnothorax curvispinosus | reverse complement strand
CCAACTAGGATCCCTTCCCGTTTTTCATAAAACTAAGAGAATTAGAAACCGAAATTCAAAGTTATCTAATTCAAGAAGTTCCGCGTTATAAGCTCATTCCTTTAGATTCTGAAGTTGATTACCCTAATTTTAATTCAATTAATAAATCCGATTTTCGTTATAAAGTTTAAAAGAAATTACGATATATTTTCGGTTTAGAATAATCACAAGGTCTAGTTCAATCCCGGGTAAAGTACTTAAATGTATTGTTCCAAAAACGGATGGAATTTTTTTTGTCAGTTCGTGACAATATATGTGTATGTCTGTACTTTAGTATATTGTATGTAGGAGATTTTGGGCCGTAGGGCCAGTATTGATGAGAGATCGAGGAAATTAGCATAGTAGTGGAGCAATCGTGCTTAGGGTAGCAGCCTAAGTGCTAGGCGTGTGAGCGAAGGATCCCGAGTGTTCGAGTCCCGGTCGGCTCCGTTAATTTTTCCCGTCGCTTACATGTAAATTTAATATACATAAACATTGGTATTCCACATAAACTTACCATAATTCTCAGTGGTACCGCTGAAAGAATCGCTTAAACTTTGCGCTCCTCTGTAACTGAAGTAATAATACCAGACTGGATTTTGATTTACTCCAGCTTGCATTCGCGCGGCCTTCTCGCTATCGACCACGAAGAAGCGATCACTCGACATTTGTATCAGTTCTTTTGTACTCTGTCGATCGATCGGTTTTGTACCAAAGTAATGTGTCTTGATGAGACGAGCAATTTCGATATGTTTCTCTTTGGGGATGGTATAGTTAAAATCAAGGAAGTGCGGCCCAAGAATATCCCAATTGTCGTTCAGCTCTTTCAAATTTTGATCCACAGCAATAAACTCTGCGATAAATTAGTATTCATAACTACCTGTATATTTATTAAGGGGAGAACAATTTTCTTATTATTCTGCGCATTATTTTACCAGCTACGGGATAGAGGCCTTCTTCGCTCGTTACTCCCGTAACCCAGGGTACGTCTTGAACGTCACTGCTATTAATGATTTCAACGGGCGTTCTGTCGATGAAGGGTGCTTCATCACCAATCTTCTCAACTACCGGACCGAAAGGAGTGAAGGGATTGTATAAGAACGGCTAAAATCATAAAATTATAAATCAGATTTCTAAAAAATTTTCCACATCCTAGGGTCACATTTGTTGTTCTTGTTTCAAGACAATAAAAAGAGCAGCAAATTTTACCATAAATTCACTTGTAGCCTGGACGATTGCGCGGGCTGGACGGTATCTCAAACAACGTATCATATCTCTGGAGCTGGTGGTAGGGCATCCCATCAAAGCGCCCAATTTCTTGGCCTTCTCTAAGGCGTTCTCCGTTTGCGTCCAACAATCAAACGCTGTACCGCTGAATGATATGCCACCTATATTATATAAAATTGTTGCATATTTGTTTAATGTAATAGGTGAAACGCCTTTTAGTCTTCTCATTGATTTTTGTGTCGTCTTGGAAAAATACCTTTAAAAAGATTCGCGCTCAGTTGCGATAAGTAATGATAATGCACACTTGCACCACCGGCACTCAAACCGACCAAGGTCACTTTCTCCGGGTCGCCACCGAACCATTCGATGTTCTCCGATACCCAGCGAAGTGCCATACTTTGATCCTTCAGACCCATGTTGCCAGGAACTACTTCATCTTCCGTGCTGAGAAAACCTGTTTTTTCAAAATTGTTTTAAAATATCGAAAACATAAGGCAATAATCAAAACAAACTTGTACAGCTAATTTAAAATTGAGTATTATAGATCAAATCTTATTGTTTCAAAACACTTGACCAGATACATTTTAATCAACATTTAAATTATTAAACGTGTGATATATCAGAATCGGCATCAAATCTGTATTCTTTCTGTCGACAAGTTTTGTAGCAGATACTTTGCAAGATCTGCTCTCGACAGACTCGGCTGCAAACTGTCTGGGAATAATATGCTCTCTCTCCTCTCTCTCTCTCTCTCTCTCTCTCTCTCTCTCTCTCTCTCTCCTGATTTAACATAAATTATATAGTTCAAATATTACATACCCATTGGTCCCACCCGATAATTA
>NW_020219618.1:0-2402 GCF_003070985.1 Temnothorax curvispinosus | reverse complement strand
TGCGAATTTCCGAACCGGGTGTCGTAGCGGAAAAAGGCTCAAGGTGCGTCCTCGGGGATACCTAGTACACCCGAGGAACGAATCGCGGTCGAGATCCGACCATCCGAACGGAGGGTTGTCCGGACAGTCCGGGAAACCGGTGATCCTAGACATCGGCTACAGGAAGTCGGGCCGGAATACGGTTAGTAGGGACTGGGGGAATAGGCACCAGGGTCGCCGCCATTGGCGGACACCTAGAAAGCGACCTGGACGTCGTCTCCAGGAAGTCGACCCGGAATCGGCATTAGGGACGTAGGAGAGGCCGTGCGCACGGGTCGGCGCCCTCAAAAGTCTAATTTTTAAAGAGTTGAAAAACCACTATCCGGGAGCCGATTAAGCGCGTCGTAAATAGTGTACTGGCGACGGAAATTTCCATCATAAACATCTGGCGCACCTGGCGAGCCGAAACTCGTAAACAGCTATTGTAACAGCGTAGAATGGAAAATTACCGCGAGGAGAAAGCGGCCGAGACCCCATGGTGGGGGTAAAACTTTGGAGGTGGGGAGCCCGAGAGAGGAATATTCCTCGAGGCAGTCTCTCGTGGGCGCTCGAATGGTAGCTATCTTCTCGCGCGTATATCCCGGCGTATCGTAGTTAATATCGCGAACGCGTACCGGATTACGATTTGTAAGCCTACCACAGTGTCCGAAACAAACGGGAACGCCCGCACATAGCGTTACATGACGCCGATACGAAAGGCGTACGGGTTTTCGCGTACCTGAATCGTGAAATCGCACTTTGCGAGACGTGCGACCGCCATCTTGCGTGGCATCAGTAATTGTGAACCACCATCATTGTGAAACGATAGTTAACAATAAAAGCAATAATTATTTGCAAAAATATAAACAAAAATATCAGTTACTTACCTTCAACTTACCTGAACAAGCGGCTGTCCGGCCATCTTGGTGTTAGCGTTGACCGAGCTTCAAGGCCATCATCGATCCTGCATCAGAAGAGGCCATAGATGAGGCACCCGTGGCGGAAACCTGAAAAGAAGCAACATTAATCGTAGTTACGCGGACAGTTTTCATACTTACCTAGTTGTCCGGCCATCTACCAGACGCGGTGATCCTGGACATCAGTGAGCAGCGGTGATCCATGACATCGGCGATGGTGATGAGGCACCCGTAGACGAAACCTGAAAATAAAAGAGACATAGTTGCGTTGACTTACCTTAATGTTGGGACTTACCCGATCAAGCAGTTGTCCGGCCATCTTAGTTCCACGGATGAGGCAGGCGAATGATAGATAGCGGAGACAGTAGGCAGAGCAGCACAGAGGAGGCACCCGTGGCGGGAATCTAAAAAGTGAAAGGGTTAAGGAGATATACGTATATACATACCTGATCAAGCGGCTGTCCGGACTACCGGTATCCCTGGCTGGCCGATCGAGGTCACACCTAGGGGTATCCAGAGCACAGGCGATGCTGACGAGGCACCCGTGGCGGGATAAAAAAAAATAAAATTGTTTAAACAAATTGTTCAACTTTTGGTCCGTTTGCATTACGAATACCTACCTTCTCGGTAGTTTAAGGTTAAACCGAGTGGCGACCGATGACTTAGAGGACAAAATCGCGTACCCCGTAGCCCGATTACGTATCGTTCGGTTACAACCTAAAGAAAGTTTCGGCTCGCCAGGTGTGCGCCAGATGTTCTCGATGGAAATTTCCGCCGCCAGTACACTATTTACGACGCGCTTAATCGGCTCCTGGATAGTGGTTTTTCAACTCTTTGAAAAATAGATTTTTGAGGGCGCCGACCCGTGCGCACAGCCTCTCCTACGTCCCTAATGCCGATTCCGGGTCGACTTCCTGGAGACGACGTCCAAGTCGCTTTCTAGGTGTCCGCCGATGGCGGCGAACCTGGTGCCTATTCCCCCAGTCCCTACTAACCGTATTCCGGCCTTACTTCCTGTAACCGATGTCTAGGATCATCGGTTCCCCGGACTGTCCAGGCAACTCACCTCCCGGATGGTCGTATCTCGACCGCGATTCGTTCCTCGGGTGTACTACGTATCCCCGAGGCCGCACCTTCGGCCTTTTTCCGCTACGATACTCGAAAATTCGCGGATTGTCCGGTGAACTGCATGTCCGGGTGCTCGGATCTCGCTCGCGATCGATTCCCAGGGCCTATTTAACTTCTCCCAGTACGCACCTTCGGCTTTTTTCCGCTCCGACGTCCGGTTCGGAAATTCGCGGATTGTCCGGTGAACTGCATGTCCGGGTGCTCGGATTTCGCTCGCGATCGATTCCCCGGGTCTATCTAACCTCCCCCAGTACGCACCTTCGGGCTTTTTCCGCTACGACGCTCGGTTCGGCAATTCGCGGATTGTCCGACGAACTGCCCGTTCGGGTGCTCGGATTT
>NW_020219617.1:0-4430 GCF_003070985.1 Temnothorax curvispinosus | reverse complement strand
ACTCACGTTTGTCAACGTGAGGGCCAAGCGTCCGACTCGTCGGCGATAGGGATGGGCGATACAGCCTGAAAGTATCGATACATCGTATCGATATGTATCATAAATGAAAGTATCGATACACAAAAAATATCGAATGTCTCGTATCGATATCATCAATATCGAAACATACATAATTAGATATTAGATTAGTTCGCCGTTTGCAAAAATTTTTGGCATCCAATTTCTTACTTCTGACGTAAAATAAAGTATAAAATGAGAGGTATTTTGCGGCATAAAAGTTACAACGCGAGTACACAAGAACACCTTAAGTACAATTTTTTATTTATAAAATAAATGTTTTTGTTTATATTGTTTATATATTAAAATGTGTACTTATAATTATATCACATTAGCACTTATAATTATTGTAATTATGATTACATACATTAAACAAAAAAATAATTACTTATTTTTGCATGTGAGTGTAATAACAGTAATATCACATATGAAATCTGCTTAGAAAGAAATGAAAATGGAACTTATAAACTATAATAGCAAATGCAATACTTTGATCATTAAATTAACGCAAATTTACCTCATCTGTATGTATACACTTACGAGACATTTTATTCTTAATTGTAAGCAAATTGTAAGAAAATTAGAAAAGAAACATTAGTAGAAACTTAATATATAGAATGTATAAAAAATAAGTCCACTGAAGTGTGTAATTACTGCAAACAGAAAAATAATTACTTATTTTTGCACGTGAGTGTAAAAATTCACTTCTATAATACGTCACAAACGCCTCGTCACCAGTCGCGAAGGATGGCAGGAGCGTTTGTGATGTATTGCAGAATTGATAATTTATAAATGCCAATCGCCAAGATCGAGGGAATGTAAAAATAATAATTGATTAAGGTGATCACCTGTCAACCTGTTCCTATCTTCGGACATTATTTTACCTGCTTCAGAAAATAACCTTTCGGAAGGAACTGAAGTGGCAATTAGTGATAAATATTTAATTGCTAAGGTTCTTAGAGGCGAATCTCGGGCCATATTCCAATATTTTATGGCATTATCACTCATTTTTAACGGTGGTTGATTCAGATAGTAACGAAAGTCCTCTGGCATTTGGTTAGGATCTTGATTAACTATCTGTTTAAATATATTTAAATTTACAAGATTTTCATGATAGGACCAAAAATTTGTTTTATCATTATTATCTGAATTTTCTTGTTGACTTTGAAATTCATGGTTAATATCTGTAACCTTAGAATTTACAAACCTTGTAATTTTATTAATAGCATGTGAGCAAGCAACTTTATCGCTAAAATTAATATTTTTAAATCGAGGATCTAAAATTGTAGCCATAGCTAACGATGATACGTGTTCAATAGTTTCAAATCTTTTGCTTAACTGATCTTTTAACGCCTTTTTAAAGTGATGACCTATATCAGTAGAAGGTTCAAACGCCTGTAATGTATTCTTTAAAATATTGACAACTGGAATTACTTTACTCGCAGTAAGATAATACTCGCCGCATATGATTTTTGTTGCCTCTTCAAATGGTTTTAGCAACTCAACAAATTCTTTAGTCGATTGTAACTCCGAAGCAGTTAGCATCGGAGGAGCCGTAGGACATTGCAAAATAATGACACTAATTTTTTCGGACAATTGTATAAATCTTTGTAGCATATTATACGTGGAATTCCACCGTGTTTCAACACTTTGGATTAACTTTAAGTTCGAATGAATACGTAATTGATCTGCAGCAATAACTGATTTTTTAAAATAGGTGACAATATTTTTTATTTTTGCGCAGAAACCTTTTACGATATTATCGTCATCAATAATTCTCGCCAAAACTAAGTTCAAGGTATGCGCAAAGCATGGCAAATGCTTGTCTGCACCGAAGGCATCAACAATAGCCTTTTTTATGTTAGCAGCATTATCTGACACAACGGCTACAATATTTTGACTTTGTATATTCCATGTATCTATTAAATTTAATAGCCAATTTTTCAAATACTCGGACTGGTGTCTTTCAGTCATCTCAACAACGCCAATTGTGACAGATCTATGTTGCTCTTCTACTAAGAAGTGTGCCGTTAAGCCCAGAAAACTTTTCATATTTAATGATTCAGTCCAAATATCAGTAGTTAAAGATAAATAATTTACTTGTGAAAGTTTTGCTTTCATCATATTTGATAAGACCTCGTATTTCTCTTCCACGAGATGAGTTATGGTCCTCCTACTAGGAACCGTGTATAATGGCAATATTGCATTCATGAAGGTTTTGAAACCCTCCTTTTCAACCACACGAAATGGTAAGTTGTCCTTAGCAATCATAAACAGCAATTTGTTTGTCACGTCGGCAGCTTTGGATCCTCCATCTAAAAAATTAAAAATATCATAACAATTTTTTAAATATACTTACATTAGTAATGAATAAGTTATTTAAAACTCAATTAAATAATTACAACTTCTCCATACCTTGATATGATTTTTGTTTTGCAAATGCTGAGTCAATTCGAGGTTGTTTGGAGGAAACAATTGGATTTCGTAAAACTGATACCGATCGCGTTTCTGTTTCTGATGATATAGACGTAGACGGTCCCGGAGATGAGACTGGGTCATCAAGGTCAATGATATCTTCGTTGTCTACTTCGGACTAAAATTCAAAGCATACATCAATTAAGGGCGAATAAAAATAAAAAAAAATATAAATATTGTGTTATGTAATAATATAAATAACAAATATTACTATTTGTCTTTTTGTCTTGACGAATACTGTAGATTTCTCCATCTGAACATCAGGATGACATCGATTCATATGGAAATGTAAATTAGTTGTATTTCCAGATGTTTTTACATTTAACTGGCAGATTTTGCATTTAGCAACTGTATCACTTTTTACAAAATAATTCCAAATAGGATTTTTTTGGCGGCACTATAAAGAAAAAGAAATAGGATGATTATTATTTAATAATTAATAAAAAAATGAAAGAAATAAGGAAATAGAATAAAATAAAGGAAAACTTGCACGCCTACTTTTAGTACTTTTATAGAAAGTAAGTGCGTTAGTGCGCCGTTAGAAGTTAGAAGTTAGGAAATGGGAACGTGGAATGTGCTCTTTCACCTTAGGACTTTTCTTAGATTTAACTCTGTAAATATTACAAATAAGAAAATTATACATTCAACTCTATAAAACAGATCATAAGAAATCTGAGTGCGTTTTCCAGCAAGTGATATAAGTCGACTCAAATGTCGTTCTATCTTTGTTATTTATTGAATGCTAAGTAAAAAAAGATAGAACGACGTTTGTAATGACTTCAATGACTTGTGTCGCTTGCTAAAAAGTGAACTAGATAAAAGAAATATATAATAATTATTTTTTATCCTTACCTCGATTGTAACTGCAGTCTCTTGTAAGAGAGTTACTGTTACAGTACGTACCTACGTACTTGAACCTTGAACTAGCTGTACAGAATTCTGCTCTTCACTTTACTGGATACGGACACTCTAAGTCTAGTCTAGACTAATACAAATAAGAAAATTATCCATTCAACTCTATAAAACGGATCAGTAAAGGTGCTTTTTCATGCTGACTGACGCTCGATTTGAGCGTCAAAATTGATCACGTGATAGGTCACGTGATCAGTTTTAACGCTCAAATCAAGCGTCGAGTGTCAGCATAAAAAAGCCTTTTAATAAATAATAAAATCTGAGTGCGTTCTCCAGCAAGTGATACAACTCAAATGTCGTTCTATCTTTGTTATTTATTGAATGCTAAGTAAAAAAAGATAGAACGACATTTGTGACAACTTCAATGACTTGTGTCGCTTGCTGGAAAGTGAACTAGATAAAAGAAATATATACCTAGCTTTACAGCAAACGACACAAGTCGACACAAGTATCGTTTTATCTTTGTTACTTATTACCAAAAAAGAAAGATAAAACGATGCTTGTGTCGATTTGTGTCGTTTGCTGGAAAGCTCCCATAATAATTATTTTTTATCCTTACCTTGATTGTAACTGCAGTCTCTTGTAAGAGAGTTACTGTTACAGTACGTACACTACGTACCTACGTACTTGAAGTACTTGAACCTTGAACTAGCTCTACAGACTTCTGTTCTTCACTTCATTGGACACTCTAGACACTGAGATAACGTAACGGCAACGGCCATAAAAAAACAAAGGATAGTCAAGGGCCGGCCCACGGGCGCCACCGCCAACCGCCACGGACGGTCGACATAGGTCTACCAAAGTTCGATATTCAAGGGTCAAGTATCGATACGTGGAAATATCGAGCGATAAAGTATCGATACAAATAGGGGATAATTGGGCACTGAAGTATCGATATTTGAAATATCGATACTGTATCGCCCATCCCTAGTCGGCGACCCGCGGACGAGGTTAGGGTACGGCTCGGTGCACGCGCGAAACACCGC
>NW_020219616.1:0-1443 GCF_003070985.1 Temnothorax curvispinosus | reverse complement strand
AACATAGCTTGAACTATATTATTATAGATTCCAAATCAGCAAATATAAAACTTATGTTATGATATAAATGCTCTTTTTAAATAAAATAAAAAGAAGAGCTAGATAAATAAATACAAAGAAAAAATACACGCAAAATGATGATAAATTTATGATAAAAAATATTTTTTAATAAAAAGGTATATTATTGTAATTTGCATAGAATATTCAAATCTTGCCGATTTTATCAAATATATATTTAGAATAATTTGCTTTTACTAGTTAAATATATTATATTAATTAAGACTTACATTGGTGGACGTCCAGAGAATTTTAAAATCAGATCTATTAATATAGCTGGCAGAATATGCAATAATATTGTTAATATATAGAACACAATATAATTATCGGTCAATATTGTATTAGGAGTCCAGACAATTCCTTCAAAAGGCACTTCATTTGCAACACTAAATAACATTTTTATATCATATTGGAATGTTGTACATTTCTCGCTTATACAGTTTAAAACAAGTAAGTTGGAATCTGTAGAAAAACTAATAATAAAAAAAATTATAAATTAACCAATAAATAACATAAAAAATAATTAATTTGTTATTTAAACAAAGTATCGTAAAATTTGGATTAAGTTTCAAAAATTAGGCAACTATTTGCAAAATTTTAAGTTGTGTGATGTACGAAAAATTATTGAAAAATGTTAGTTATTTAACATCATGTTTCGAATTAAGCATATTTTAAAAGTATAAATAAATAAATAAAAGAAACTCATTAAATTATTTAAAAATTTTTAGTACTATTTTATACAAAGAAAAATCACAGATAAATTTATCTAAAAATAAACAATTAATATATAAAGTGCAACCTCCTAAATTCAAAGTAAGGAAACAAATATATGACTAAGAAAATTTTAAGTAGAATCGAAAAATTCTTATTATACATAGATATACTACAAAAGTTGTATCTTTGAACAATTATGTACTGAATATAGCATAATGTAGACATCCGTTTACATTCGACTAGGCACTCCTCCTTATAGACTTAATAAATAAATTGAAGAAAACGCATAGGACTATATAGCAAACATGGATTGAGCTAGTTTTAAATAAAGAAAGAAAGCTTTCGCATTTATAATTTAAGAAGGAAAGTGTATTGAAAGCATGCAAAAATATACTGATAGTCATACCTGGTTAATCCACGCTTCCAAGATACGACTAGCATAACTTTGATGACAATATCTACTGGTATTAAATTTTCATGAACGTATTTATTACAACACCCTATTTGTATTACACCTTTTCCGCAACCAATAAAAAATCCTATTGGACCATAAATGTTATCTATCCATCCTGGCACTGGTTCTTTTATCGATGATGTCACTAAAGTTGATAATGATATTTGATATCAGATAAATTTTGTGGATTAAATTATTCTGGCCATTAATAAATTCTG
>NW_020219615.1:4301-5923 GCF_003070985.1 Temnothorax curvispinosus | reverse complement strand
AAGTTAAAATTGTAAATCATACAGCACTCAAACCAATCACTAGGAACATCAACATTTCATGCTCAATTTTGTACATGGCCATGAATAAAAAGAATACTACTTAAGATATGCACATCAGTTTGAAATTAACTTTGTTTATTTTAGTACGTTTTTGTTTGTCGATATTTTAGTCGCTTTTTATTAGCTTCTTTATTAACTTTTTTTCTTGTTTTTACTGCAGCTATTCAAATCGAGCGCGCTTTATTCCGGTAAAAAAAAGAATTGATTAAATTCGATGTATTTGGCAAAACATCGATTTTATTTTGCATCGATTATTTCCGAAACGATGTTTTTTTTTAAACATCGCCCATCACTACTCGGTACTGATATTCAACTCTATCTTGTCGCACAATGTTTCCACTGATTCGACATATTCCGTGGACTCGTTTTCAGTTACGTTGGTAAGCTCTGTACCTCTCTCCATCTTCAATTGCTGCATCTTTGCCACCTGCCGCCTGCAAAAATAAATAAACATATAATATCGAAATGCATTTTTTAAACATTACCTCGACAAAGATATCATTTTATACGAAAACAATTATTTCATTACACAAACTTATCATAAACGTTGAAATATTATGTCTACAACAATTAATATATCTAAAGTTAAGTACAGCCAAAACGTCTCCGGAAATTAAAGTAACCAGCTCACGATGAACGCATCTGGTACTTATTACAATTAAACAGCTCACGATAAACGCCTCTGAAAATTGTAGTAGCCAGTTCACGATAAACGCCTCTGACAATTTAAGTAACCAGCTTACGATAAACGCATCTGGTACTTATTACAATTAGACAGCTCACGATTAACGCATCTGAAAATTGTAGTAACCAGTTCACGATAAACGCCTCTGAAAGAAACCAGCTCACGATGAACGCATCCGGTATACTTATTACAATTAGACAGATCACGATTAACGCCTCTGAAAATTGTAGTAGCCAGCTGACGATGAACGCCGCTGAAAATTTAAGTAACCAGTTCACGATCAACGCATCTGGTACTTATTACAATTAACCAGCTCATGATAAAGCCTTTTATATTATTTTCACAATTTACTTCCTTACTACTAACTTTTAAAAAATTAAACATGTTTTTTTTATTTACATATAAAGCTTTAGGTAAATATGCATATTAGGTCAAACCTCACCGATGACCTTGACCTTGACATATGTTGTCAAGGTCACCCTCCTGAGTGACCTTTAGAAGGTTTTAGCCGGCGGTCATTGTTTATTAAAAAGTTATAAACAAAAAATGTTTTAAAAATATAGCAGCTATTTTGAGTATTGGAAGGCATAAATAACTAATATTACGTTTTTTTTTTTAAGCAGAGAATACTTTATTTCGCGACGACGTGTCGTCGTCGTCGTCGTCGTCGTCGTCGTCGTCGTCGCGAAATAAAGTATTCTCTGCTTTAAAAAAAAGACGTTTATATTAATCGTTTATGCCTTTCAAAACTCAAAATAGCTGCTATATTTTTCAAACTTTTTTTGTTTATAACTTTTTAATAAACAATGATCGACGGCTAAAACCTTCTAAAGGTCACTCAGGAGGGTGACCTTGACATATGTTGTCAAGGTCACCC
>NW_020219615.1:0-4201 GCF_003070985.1 Temnothorax curvispinosus | reverse complement strand
CAAAATAGCTGCTATATTTTTCAAACTTTTTTTGTTTATAACTTTTTAATAAACAATGATCGACGGCTAAAACCTTCTAAAGGTCACTCAGGAGGGTGACCTTGACAACATATGTCAAGGTCAAGGTCATCGGTGAGGTTTGACCTAATATGCATATTTACCGGAATGCCATTTATAGTTTCATTCCTTTCAAGGGCGAGTTGCTTTTCAAGCTTGCCTGCCATTTTCATACTTTCCATGACTGTTTTTTCAAAATAATCGATAACATTTTCTCGACTTTTTATGCACGTTTTTTCAGACATACAAGGAACATTTATACCCGCACAGATCTCTTCCAGTTGGCCATAACCACTCCCAACTGTTATAGTTGTGACTACTGCACTATTATTAATATCTACATTTTCTGTGGATTTTGTGGGTTCCGACCATATGTTGTCTTCATAATTGCACATTTGGCATTTAAAGAACAACTGCGTCAGCAACCCACAACAACGAAAATTACGAGTTTCCAATCTTTAAATAGGCACTCGATTCCTCGCGCATGGTTGTCAAAAATTCTATGAATCTTGTTCCACATAAAAGATATGTCGACAATGCGACGGCCTTCAGGCAGATTTTCTTGGATACGGTTTGCATCCATAAGGCCTTCATTGTCAATAACGAGATTTTTGTTATCCTCGCTATGTGGAACTTTTTCTACAAACATACCTGGTATATTTTGCTCCATAGCCTCGCACTGCATTACCTCGGTACTAGAGGTGGGCGATGTTCACTCAATGTTTAGAAAATCGATGTTTTCTATTGCTACATCGATTATTTTATATCGATGTTTTTACTAATCGATGCATCGAGTAAAAATCGATTATTAAAGAATAAAACCGATGTTTCTTGAACTAACTTCGCTACGCAATGTACAGATGTCGCCACGTTGTAGCGACTTACATTTTTACAGCGAACAGAAAATATCTAACCGCTCATTGGCTGAGACGACGTAATAACGGATTTTGAAACTTTCCACGCCAGTTCCGCGAAAAAGTCTTTTGCTTTTTCTTACCATATTACCGCATTGCCGGGACTGCCAGGAGTGCCGGGTAGTGAGTATTTGATTGTGACTAGTGCTCTTCGAGTCTTCAGTTCTTTGCCAGTGGTTCAAAGAGCCGATTTTGATCACCGTCTCCGATTAAACTGTTTCTCATTACGTCTCTTAAAAACGAAGGAATGGATCCGTTAAAGAAAAAAGTTAAATTTAATTGTTCATATATCGTTTAATTTCGAATAAACGACCATGATTCGTTTTGCGTTCGCAATCTCTCCTTAGGCGAGTATTTACGGTTAATACGTAAGTAATCTACTATTATACAGTTGATTGATGTGTTGAATAGTACTTTTTAGATGATATATATACGGATATAATTTTACAGATGATGATCAGCACACATTGAATTATATTCGAGGCCTGATCACATCGGGCGCGATATATAATGCGGATGAAGACATCAGTGCCATTTCACGGTCGAAAGACGACGTGACTTTGTAAGCGGAATGTTGTGTTGATTTTCTGAGAATTGTAATATTTTCTGCACGACGTAATATTTACTCATATTTCTCTTCCAGTGAGTCTATCGACTTATCATTACTGAATTTCGAGAAAAACCAGCTATCTGAGGGCATGGTACTTCTAGACGAGCTTGAAGCTCTTCCGGATATCAATGGTTTGTATTCTCAAGATTTATATAAAAAATTACTAAATGTCGAAGCACAGACTTTTGCATAACGCGTAATGCATAAGCATAAAAAAATTGATTGGTCCATATACATGTGCATAAGGAAATAGGCCAATCCATTTTCTTGTGAATCATGCGTTATGTAAAAGTCTGTTTCGACCTTAAGAGAATGTATTAATAATATTATGCATATTATAGAAGCTGATCCTACTACCCCAAACACACAAAATCAAACTTTTGAGTTTGAAATTTCAGTTTGGTCACCGCAGCAGTCGCAAACTCTAATTGACGTTCCGATCCCTAAAAATTTGTCTTTAATGGATCACCATCATCAGATCGCTCATCAAATATAAAGAAAAAATCGAGAGTCAGTACCAAGGCCGTAAAGAAATTGACCGCACTCACACAGACTGAGCGTTTTCCGATGCATTTTCGAATCGAAGCAGAGCCCTCACGTATATCGGAAGACAGTAATTTGTATTATAAATGTATAGTTAAATATAATCGTTTATTTCCGTTAGTCTGTCTTTATCTTTGTCTTTATTATTATATTCTGTAGTGTTTTCTACACAAAGTTCGAGACCTTCTTCATCTTCGACGCCGTTGTCTACTGAGTCGACCAGCAGTCTATCGAGTACCAGCACGTCCGCAGTCAGTACCCAAGCTACAACTTGCACGATATCGTAAGTAAAAATATACCTATATTTGACATATAACATTTCGACATACCTAATAATATGTACTGTTTACAGGGGAGAAGTGCTTAAAAATCGCACCTCTAAGTTAAAAAGTCATGTTTGGGACAGTTTTATGAAAGTAGACGCAACAACTGCTCGATGCCAAATCTGTACGAAGACTCTCAAACACGGTGGAAACACAACGAATTTAACGCAGCATCTTGCTCGAAAGCACTTTACAAGAACATCCACAGGAAGCAAGCAGAAGACTGTTTTCTTATTAGACACAGGAGTAAATAAAAAGAAGAGATTGGAATCGGAGAGTAAAGATGATCCTTCGAAAAACACAGAGATGCAAAAGAACGTTCTAAGGCCTGTAAGTACATAAATATATTCGAGATCGGACAAATTTTGCAATCGTCCATAACTTTAATAAAAATCAGTTTCGGGGCTTTTCTCAGGTCAACCCAGTCGGCAGCGATCAACAAATCGACAATGTCTTTCGACGAGCCCACTCATTCGCAGGTAAAGATATATACATATATTGAATTCAACGCAAAACGTGAGCTTTCGCCATTGATTGCTCTTTTAGAACCAACTAATCAACGCAAATTGTTGATAAAACGAGACTCAACAGTTGTGTCTGCTGAACGCGCCCAATGATTATAGTGATTGACTATATTTTTATATTTTTGATTGTTAGATGGAGGAACGTCGTATGAAATAATCACTAACGCCATACTGTATATGCTCGCTACCGACAACTGCCCTCTCTCTACCGTCGAAAACGAAGGGTCCGCACTCTCATGAAGACAACAGCTCCGAGGTAAACGGTCCCATCAAGACGCACTATCACTCGCTTCATAGACATCACTTCATAGACGATAAGTACGAATACCTCACATGTGATATTTGGTCTGATATTTCAAATCGTGGATATTTAGGGATAACGGTGCGCTACTTACGTAATAATAAAATGGAAAGTGGGTGCTTGGGCGTATTGCCGTTAGAAGAAAGCCACACAGCACATTACATTTCGGATATTCTTATGAAGGGAATTAAGTCCTTTAGGATCAATCAAGAAAACGTGACAGCGATCGTAACTGATAACGGCGCGAACATTAAAAAAGCGGTAATAAATTGTTTTAGTGCTTCCAAACACATTGAGTGTTTTGCTCACGCCGTATCACATATTGTGCCCGATGCAATAAATGCTACGCCTGGAGTCGAACAATCAATCGCGAAAGTAAAAGCCATTGTTACGTTAACGAAACGCAGCGTGGTCGTCTCGGACGAATTGCGGCGCTTGCAAAAACGGGACGGAAAAACGGAAGCAACACTTCTTAAGTTTAAACAAGACGTTCCCACGAGGTGGAATTCCACTCTGATTATGATCAAGCGATTTCTGGTGCTCCACGAGTACGTATATCCGATTTCTCTTAAGTGTAAAAATTCTGTAGAAATGCTTACGCGCGAAGAACTCGATTTATTGCGGGATATAGTATTACTTTTAAAACCCGTAGAAAATGTAATAACCGAGTGCAGCGGAGACTCATACGTCACATCGAGTTTGATAATTCCGATTATTCGCTGTATGATGATCGCTATCAGGACACGTAATCCGTGTACTAAAATAGGACAACAGTTCCAAGAAAAACTTTTAACGGAATCACATCGTCGATTTAAAGATTATGAGTCTCGTGAGCTGCTCGCGATATCGACTATTCTTGACCCGCGGTTTAAAAAGCTGCACTTTCAAAAGCCTCTTCTCGCCGCGACTGCAATCACGAAGATCAATAC
>NW_020219614.1:0-4901 GCF_003070985.1 Temnothorax curvispinosus | reverse complement strand
CATTTAATAATAGTTATTTGTGTAACAAGTGAGGTAAGATGGAAATTGCGGGTGCGGAGTGGACGCACGAGCCGAAGGCGAGTGCGACCACCCGCACCCGCAATTTTCAACTTACCGCACGTGTAACATACCCTATTTTATTTATATTACAAGTGCGTGTAAAGTGGCCTATTACGCGCGTAAAACGTGCATACCTAGATGTTTTATTATCACCATCAATAAAAGTGTAATATCATTGAAGATAAACTTTTTCCAACAGATTATTTGTGGGTGGAAGGAGATATCTGTGAGATGTCAATGCTGCTCATAAATCCTTTACCATTTGAATTGCACGTGTCTAACATGAGACTTTTGACAAACGGTGTAGTATTTGAATCGATACCAGAAAGTATTAGCCTGCCTGCTGAGTCTGGTCCGATTGCGGTTACGTTAGCAGGCAGACCCAAGGAAGTTGGTGATTTAGAAATACTCGGATTCAGCACGCATACATTAGGAGTTAAATCTAACTGTAGATTGAGATACATGGAGGGTATGTTACATCCTCAATATACGGTCGAAGTCATTCCAGTCTTACCAAGAATTGATGTCGCAACTAGTTTGCCTCAAACTGCTAGTTTCAGTTCCGGCGACAATATAATTACCAGCGCGAGTATATCTGTCTATGGCGGTGAGAGGTTTGTGTCTACTGTTAGCATTAACAATTTTTTTCCCTCAATATTATTTTCGTGTAAAATGGTTTCGCTTACATTTGCAGCCCCGAGTGTACCGTGACGATAACGAACGCCGGTCAAGTTCCTATTGAAATGGTCGATTTATCAGTACAGTCCACTCTTGATGCTGTAACTGAGAGTAAAATTTTCAAATGGAGCGATGAGAATCTAATAACGCAATTGCCTTCACAACCTGGCAGCAGTGCGAGTCTTACTTTATATCTGTACGCAGCGACGGATTTTATAGCGCCTTTGATTAGAAATTGTAATATAATCGTTAATCATATTATTATGTTAACATAATTTTGAAATATTATTAATTTTTCCTCTTTGCTAAATTTACAATTTATTTTCAGATGTCACTGTCTTAGTCAACCAAGTAGTTTAATATCACATTCAGCCCACAGTTCTTTACCATCTAGGCTTAGTTCTCCGTCTAATACGAAAAGACAATCCGAGCTGACCTCTTCCTTCAGATCGGGAATAAGTTCGCACTCGGCCACTCTTCTGTAGCAAGCACGCGTTTGTCGAAACTTGCGGTACCTTTGCAGATGTCTAATATTATCGAAGGTCAATTGAGAATAAAATATTCAGGAGGTGGAGGCTTGGTAACTGGATACTGCAGAATTTCATCTGTTTTTTATAACCATTGAGATGCTACCCAGTGTGCAGATTACTAATTGGGATGTGTTGCCGGCTGAAACGTAAGTCACGAAAACGCAAATATTTCGTAAAATAGTATTTATTTATACAACTTGTATCTCATATGTTATCGCACATATTTTATCTATAAAAATTCTTTCGCTAGCAATTTTTAGACCATTGCAATTTTATCTCGTACTGGACGTGACAAACATGACAAATCACGAAAAGGAATTGCACTATACGCAAAATAAATGTATATACATGGAAGGTAAAGAACCATGTAGAATTCCTGTTCCAGTTGACCGATGTCCACTTAATAAATTATCTATGGTAATAACGGAGACGTGTGGCCTATTCGAAGATATACCGCAATGTAATACTATTCTATCGTAATACTATTTTTTATAACGATTATTAATATAAATAGAACGATTATTAATAATATCTTTCTCAGTAGATACGACTTATCAGTGCCTGCGCTACCGGTGAAAAACACGTTCTTCTCGCTGAGTACCGCGTTCAGAATTCGCGTTTGCTCCTCAGTCAACTCTCCCGCGGTAGGATTCTCGTACAGCTTCTTTGCCGCGGGTACCTTAGGGCCATTGTCGCTGAAATGCTTCCGCTTCCTGACCACGCCCGGCGACGGAGTGGTGACCGTCGCGCGTGACGCAGCCATAGCTTTCTCCTTCGCTCTGTTGACCTCTGTGCTTGTAGCTGGACTGATGTCCTCGCCACCGCCGCCCGGTTGCACATTCGCAAAGAGCTTCTCCCGCAAGAGATCCTTCGGGACCTGTACTTCCTGGCCCGTCAGCTTGACGAATATAGTCTTCAGGAAATTTATCAGCTGGGAGGAGTGTGCGTTTGACAGGAACAACGTGCAGTTTTGTTCTTTAAACTTGATGGACGCCTTCCCCTCGGTCATGAATTTATTGAATACCGATATACTTCTTAGGGGTAGCTTCGTGAGCGCGTTCGCCTTCTCGGCGCGTACCTCGACCAGCAGTTTGCGCTGATTGTCTCAAATCAGGCGCAAATGCCGTCGAGGTGAGTCGCCTTCCTCAGGATGGATCCTTGCGCGTTTAACCATTCCACGGCAACGGTGCAGGTCAACAAGCAGCTGTCAGAATCCATGTCCCCCTCGCAAGTAGAGTTTCGTTCACCTAGGAAACGCCATTTACAGGTATTTTATATTTTACCTTCATGCAAGTATATATGATATTCGTAAAATAAAATAAAAAGTTGCTCTAAAATGACACCCTAATATACATGCAGACACACACACACACACACACACACACACGTATACACATATCTTGCTCACCTAATAATCGATCCAATAGCCTTCGTTGCGTATAATTTTTTGCATTCTAATTGGCATCGAATTACAGACAGCACTTATAAGTTCTGGTCGAGTACGTAAATTTTCCCAGGTGGCACGAGCATGGGCTATGAGATCATCTCGAGTTCGGTCCTGACCAGATACCCAACCTTTGACCATGACACCTGTTAAAAATCAATCACATTCTCCGGTAATTAAATTTGCAGTGTTATATGTTTTAAGGTAATTAAATATAATAATAATTTATTCATATTTTTCATATTAAGTAGCTATTAAAGTACTCATTAAGATATAATTCTCAGAATTTGAGGTTTGTCAATGTATATTTTTATTTTCCTATAAAAGAGAATTTTATTTTTGAAAATAGCTTTATATAACTGAATGTAGTAAAAATCTTTCAAAAACCTTGCATTTATTATAAAAATAAATAATATTAATATCAATATTAATGTAATTACAAACTAATTATAATTATTTATTATTAAATAATTAATACTATTATTATAATTTATATTAGAATATTAATATTTGTTATTTATTCATTTTTGTTCAAATTTTTTATAATTTACATGTTTTCAGTTTATTCTGATCATAATCAATATCGTTATTAAAACTCTTATTCAATAAAATACAAAATTCTCAAATTCTTTTTATTATATTAACATTCTATTATTATAACATCCATTACAAGGAAGGATAAGAGGAGAAAAAATAAGAACTTACTCCAGATGTTCTCGATAGGATTTAAATCTGGTGATTTACTCGGCCACCTGAGAAGAATTACTTCCGGATGTTCCTCGAACCATTGACGAACAATATTCGCTGTATGGACAGCGCTGTTATCCTGCATGAAATGTAGGACGTCGTATTCCTCTGCGGGAAATCGTTGCCTCGCACTCGGCAACATTACATTTTCTAAAATATGAATGTAATATGCAGCGTTCATCCGCGGAGGGATCTCCTCAAACTCCATAACACCAGCAGTCGACATGCAACCCCAATATCCGCACGTTATCCGGCCACTCCAACTTTTTTGAATAACATATTGAGGCTGTAATGCCACGTCACGGCCTCGGCGACGATAAACGTGTTGCCGTCCATCGGCGGAAGATGTAAAAACCTAGTATTATATAGTATATTATATTTCATATTATATAGCATATTATATATAAACACACTAGATGTAAGAATATTATAATACAATAATATAACTAGTTTTAAACAATGTAACAAATATATAAGATAATTTTTTCTATTCTTTAATAAATATTATTCAAGTTATAACAAAAATGTATCACAAAAATTCTTAATATTTTTTTAAATTCCAGGAAAGTATAGATACCTTTTCGTCAGACCATATAATTTTTGCCCAATCATTAGGAGTCCAATTCAAATGTTCTCTTGCAAAATTGAGTCGCTCTTGACGATGAGCGTCGGTAAAACTTGGCTTCCTTTTTGGACGACAAGCTACAATTCCAGCTTCTTTTAATCGTCGGCGACCGGTGCTTACTGAAATCGGTAGTTCCGTTTCTGTGATCGCTGTATTTATTGTTGAAAAAGGGTCCTCTTCAATGTAATTATAGAGATGTAAGTCCTCTTCGACAGTTGTAATTTTTGGTCTTTTATTGTTTTTTCGATGATCCGCCAAAGCAGGATTTCCTCCTTCTTCGTATCGACGAATCCACAAACACACTGTTTTTATATTACATCCGATCGTAGCCGCAATTATGTTTTTAGACATTCCTGCTTGCCATAATCCTATAATCCTTCCACGCGTTGATGGCTTTAAATTCGCAAAAATGTTACGCTCTTCCATGTCCATAATCGTCCAATAAACAGTGCCAATAAACAATTTGATATAGCACGATATAACACGACGACGGTAATAATAATGAATAACGGATAAAAACAAAACACGATTGATTAAGCAAACCCAGTTGCGCATTGTTGGTAAGAATAATGTGTTTGTCTTTTTTCTTATCATTATAGACATGGAAGATAGAGACCATTTATAAGGAAATAACATTTTTGCGACTCTAATTCAATCAGTGCATGAAAAAATCATACGCTTATTGCAAAGAGAAATGCCTGAAAACGAAATCGTAGCTACAATTAGGCGTAATATAAAAATAGTGAACTTGTAGATTTAGCGATACAAAAAAGCAAGTAAAACTATATTTCAGTGGATCGTAAAAAATAAAAGATCG
>NW_020219613.1:0-1125 GCF_003070985.1 Temnothorax curvispinosus | reverse complement strand
ATATATATATATATCCTGACAATATACTAAATGTGTACACCTCTTTATAAACCACCTATTCCGGACTGATTTTCCGTAGAACGCACGAAGAATGCATGAACACAGGTTCCTCCATTTCTGATGGTGTTCTGAAAGATGGTTCAGAATAGAGAGGTCGCATTCAATAGGTCTTAATTATCAATGATAATTAATAACACACCATACCTAACCTCTAAAGCATATTTCCACTTGGCCTTATCCTGATCCTCTTTTAGATCCGCCATACCTGCAAGAACCATCTGGCGCAGCAATTTCGCTCCCATGTCGGTTGGTAACGGCATTCTGTAAAAATTCTTGTTGTAGACAATATAGACAACCGTCTCAAACATATTGCAACATACATACAGTCAAATTCCAGTATTCTGATCTAATCGAGGAAGTCAACGAGAAGACAATGATGACGACGACGACGACGTTTCGTGGCGGTGGTCGATAGCGCGGCGCTTTTCGACGTCTTATCGTGTCCTGTCTCGCGGCATGTATTCCTTGCACTCGCGTAAACATTAATTTTCTCCTCCAGCCTCCTCGAGATTCGCCGCCATATTGATGACGCGCCGCTTGACTGCTTTCCGTCTTTTTATAGTCGACTATTTAGAAGTCGACTTTTGGTCGCCTTTCCGCCATTTTTAGAAGTCGACTAGAAGTCGACTTATAAAAGTCGACGGAAAATTGACTTTTATAAGTCGACTATTTAGAAGTCGATATTTAGTCGACATTCCGCCATTTTTAGAGGTCGACTAGAAGTCGACTTTTAGTCGACTTTCCGCCATTTTTAGAAGTCGCCTATTTAGAAGTCGACTTTTAGTCGACTTTCTGCCATTTTTAGAAGCTGACTAGAAGTCGACTTATAAAAGTCGACTTACCGTCGACTTTCCGTCAACTGTGCTCTTAGGGATGCTACATCTCAATATACAAATGAACGTATAGGTGGAATAACATTACACTTAACTTGTTATTGTACCCATACTTTCAAATACATATTAGAGGTCGTTCAAAAAGTACGTAACGCTTTGAAGGGGGGAGGGGACTGGAAAGCGTCCCAAGCTCGGTTATGTAAAAAGGTGTTGAAAAGTGTGACATGGGAAG
>NW_020219612.1:0-1174 GCF_003070985.1 Temnothorax curvispinosus | reverse complement strand
AGGATGCACTTGAGTTATACTGCATTAGCTCTCGACTGGTAACTTGAGTATTTTTCTCGCGCTATCAGTCGGACGCTTCTTCACTGAGAAGAAACTAAATCCTTTTTCATCCTTTGATTCTCGCCGGTACTCTGGGTGGTACAGCCGAGGCGTGTTTTAAATTATTATCGATTGCATTATAAGAGGTGACTGCAACGTCTTAGTGAATCATAGCAAAGGTTAACATTAATACGAAAGTGCAAGGTTTATGACAAAGACAATTATAATTGACCGATTCCGAAGAGTTTTTGAAAAAGGGAATAAAATTTAATTTGCGTGATTTCTGCCCAGTGCTCTGAATGTCAACGTGAAGAAATTCAAGCAAGCGCGGGTAAACGGCGGGAGTAACTATGACTCTCTTAAGGCGTTTTTCTCCTCTTGGTATTTTTCCTTGCTCTCTTTTTCGTTGGCTCTTGGAGCTATGTGGTGCATGGTACTGGCATTGGCCCCTGGTTGATCGACCCTAGTGGCCGATCCCGAGGGCCTTTTGCTCTAAATAAGTTTTGAGATTTTGGAGAGGTTAAGATCCGTGGTGCATGGTATGCATTGGCCCCTGGTTGATCGGTCCTAATGGCCGATCCCGGGGCCACCCCACCAAGACTAATTGGTATGTGGTGGATCCAGAAATACACAGCAATGGC
The DNA here is from genome assembly GCF_003070985.1 of Temnothorax curvispinosus. NCBI lineage: Eukaryota > Metazoa > Arthropoda > Insecta > Hymenoptera > Formicidae > Temnothorax > Temnothorax curvispinosus. Next base: position 494 of record NW_020219612.1, on the reverse strand, counting down.
GAGATGATCGCCTATTGCGGCCCTGCTCAATCATTGCAATACCTAGGCATTCAGGTTACTCCGTGGGAAGGAGTAGTTACTAAGCACGCAATTGCGCGGCTAAGGGACACGCTCCCAAAAATTAAAAAGCTACCCTTGAAGCCACATCAGAAAGTTGAACTTTTGGCGCGGTATGTTTTGCCGCACTTCTTGTATGCCTTCACCGCAAGCACAGTAAGTGCTACAGAATTAAATGAACTGAACCAAACACTAAGGATGGCGGTGAAAGACTATCTGCACCTTCCAATGTCTACGGCAGATGGTCTGCTATACGCGTCTAAGCGCGATGGCGGCATTGGTTTTCCCAAGCTTGGTATTGTTGTAACGTCCGCAATGTTAAAAGCTGGTTTTCGCTTTTTGAATAATAGCGATCCGGCGATCCAAGCTTTAGTAATGGCGTCGGGGTTAGAGAACAAATTAAAGCGCTTGGCGCACGTGGCCAAACTGGGCTGGCC
>NW_020219611.1:1989-2336 GCF_003070985.1 Temnothorax curvispinosus | reverse complement strand
GAACTCTTTAGAAAACGTTAGAACACGTTCAGAACTGTACGAAAATTATAATAAAACTCGCAGAACTGTCGAAATACGGCCAGCGTCTCACCTATTTTCGATAAATTCCTGACTTTCGAGCATTATTAATTTATTTAATAATTTTACAACATTGCCAACGCCCGGAACTCTTTAGAAATTGCTTTTATATGTTCAGAACTATACAAAAAATATTTTATATAAGCCAGAACTCCGAGATTTCCTACAGCGTCTCACTCATATACCCGTAAATGCGTCTTTCTCTGACGATAAAAATTATTAAAAAAATGATTAAATAATGTTTATCGCCAGAACTCTTTAGAAAACGT
>NW_020219611.1:601-1889 GCF_003070985.1 Temnothorax curvispinosus | reverse complement strand
CTTTATTAATTTATTTAAAAATTTTACAACATTGCCAACGCCCGGAAATCTTTAGAAATTGCTTTTATATGTTCAGAACTAAACGAAAAATATTTTATATAAGCCAGAACTCCGAGATTTCCTACAGCGTCTCACTCATATACCCGTAAATGCGTCTTCCTCGGGCGATAAAAATTATTTAAAAAATGATTAAATAATGTTTATCGCCAGAACTCTTTAGAAAACGTTAGAACACGTTCAGAACTGTACGAAAATTATAATAAAACTCGCAGAACTGTCGAAATACGGCCAGCGTCTCACCTATTTTCGATAAATTCCTGACTTTCGAGCATTATTAATTTATTTAATAATTTTACAACATTGCCAACGCCTGGAACTCTTTAGAAATTGCTTTTATATGTTCAGAACTATACGAAAAATATTTTATATAAGCCAGAACTCCGAGATTTCCTACAGCGTCTCATTCATATACCCATAAATGCGTCTTTCTCGGGCGATAAAAATTATTTAAAAAATGATTAAATAATGTTTATCGCCAGAACTCTTTAGAAAACGTTAGAACACGTTCAGAACTGTACGAAAATTATAATAAAACTCGCAGAACTGTCAAAATACGGCCAGCGTCTCACCTATTTTCGATAAATTCCTGTCTTTCGAGCATTATTAATTTATTTAAAAATTTTACAACATTGCCAACGCCCGGAACTTTTTAGAAATTGCTTTTATATGTTCAGAATTATACGAAAAATATTTTATATAAGCCAGAACTCCGAGATTTCCTACAGCGTCTTACCCATATACCCGTAAATGCGTCTTTCTCGGGCGATAAAAATTATTTAAAAAATGATTAAATAATGTTTACCGCCAGAACTCTTTAGAAAACGTTAGAACACGTTCAGAACTGTACGAAAATTATAATAAAACTCGCAGAACTGTCGAAATACGGCCAGCGTCTCACCTATTTTCGATAAATTCCTGACTTTCGAGTGTTATTAATTTATTTACAAATTGTACAACAATGCCAATGCTCGGAACTCTTTGGAAAATGCTTCTATATGTTCAGAACTACTCAAAAAATATTTTATATAAACCGGAAATCCGAGATTTCGCTTAGCGTTTCATCTTTTTCCGTCATGATTACTTTTCGGTTAATATTAATTTTTTAAAATATAACACAAATATTCTAACGCTCGGAACTCTTTAAGAAATGCTTCAATATGCTCAGAACTACTCGAAAAATATTTTACATAAATCGGAACTCCGAGATTTCAACTGGCGTCTCAACTCG
>NW_020219611.1:0-591 GCF_003070985.1 Temnothorax curvispinosus | reverse complement strand
GTGTAAATTATTCTAGCTGTGCTATAGGTATCTGAAACGCAAAAACAAAAATTTTTTTATTTAGGAGAAGTGTGGCTATTGTCAGAACTAGAACTAAACTAATATTTCCATTCTGGCGGCCTTTTTATTAAAAATATTATAACTTTTTTCAAAATTTTGGAAGTATTTTATTAAAAGAAGAAAAAAACTAATAAACGTACAATGTTTATTCTAGTTCAGAGTTCAGACGATAGTCACACTTTTTCTTATAAATAAGAAAATTTTTGGTTTTTGCGTTTCTGATACCTATAGAACGGTTAGAATCATTTACATCATCTGTCACTTATACCTTATTCTAGTGATCAGGATATAACATAAAAAAAGAGCATTTTTGTTACTTAAAAAATAAAAATATATTTTCAAAATGAAGTTAAAAGAACATGAAAAGTTTAACGTTATTCGCTTTCTTCATTTTCCTACAAAAAATTCATGGAAAATAAAATAAACGAAATATTAAGCTCTCCTGAATAAATCAAATAAAGAGGAGTAATAGAGGCAATCGGAGCCACGCGCGGTAATTAATGCGCAATCAAATTATAGTCAATAATAAAA
>NW_020219610.1:0-1208 GCF_003070985.1 Temnothorax curvispinosus | reverse complement strand
AACAAAATAGTTGTACCTTCTACAAACTGAATCAAATATATCTTTTAATCCAGTATGAGTTTTGGAAGAACGTTCTAACATTTCTTGTTTCATTTCAATCTGTTCCTTCATAAATGGTGATCTTGGATGATTATGTTCAGTTACAACGTTTACAGTATTATCCTGAAGGATGGCCCAGCCTCGACATTTTGTTATCCGTCGTGTATTGCATCGAAAGACATTTTCGTAACGTTTATCCCAATAGTACACGTAATCATCATATACATAAATACTTGTCCCTTTCTTTCTTCCAGGAAAAACTTGCATCTATAATGAAATAAATGTGAAATGGTTATGCAATATGTGCCAGGTAATTATATTTTTATATAATCACAAAATATATGTAGAGATTCCATCTTTAATTCCTAATAATATTTCTAAATGAAATAAAATGTCAGACTTTGTCTACGAACTTATTAATATTGACAACTCATTACAATTATTAGTGAAGACTAAATTATCAAAAATAATGCACAATGTAAAAAATAATCAAATTTATTTAACTGTAACATAATTTTTTTTTTAATTAAACAGAATTGAAATTGCTGTAAACCAAAGCAGTTTCGAATTAAGTAAGTACATAATCATATTACATTCAATTGTATGCAAGTTAATTCAGCCATATTGAAAGCAGCCGATGAAAAACATGCCGATAAAATATTCAATTATACCATCTTTAATTAACATTTAGTTAATAAGAATATTTTATATAATACATTTGAATATACTATGATATTTAATATATACTTAATGCAAACAATGTCTTAAAGAAAACATTTAAAATTTATGAATACGTACATTTTTAAGTTTTCTGATTGAATAAATTAACACATAAATATAACATTTTTCTGTTATTCTAGCGTTACTTACGATGATAATAAAACACAAAAATCAAACAAATAAATATTTGATGAAAAATAATACCATTATTTATATAGTCTTTTATATATGTTCTCTTTAATTAATTTATTAAAATAAATTAAATTTTTCTTATCGTCGGTTACTTACGTCGAGATGTAGGCAGTCGAGGAATGCGTCCAATGTATAGAAAAATATGTTGCTACTTGTCGCAACGTCTTTCAGTATATTTCTCTCTAAATATATAGCTACTTGAACTTACAGCACGAGCATTACAACAAAGGCGTTATTACAACAAAGGCATTATTACA
>NW_020219609.1:0-5538 GCF_003070985.1 Temnothorax curvispinosus | reverse complement strand
TCCGCGTGTACCACGTGCTGTGAAATATTCTCTAACGTAAAACGTTCTGTGGAACACGAGGGAGGAGACCAATATTTAGAACGCGAATCTACGATAATTGCCATTTCCCAAACTAGAGTTTAGCGCTCCATTGTTCATGTGTCTCGGACATCCAGTAAATCGGCAACCTCCGGAGGTAGTTTCACCCCCTAGCCCTATCAGAGCATGGCTAATGACGGGAATCTGTGTCTGGTCGTTGTTTTTCCAAAATAAAATTACCGGGGTCATTATTTGTGAGGATTGCCAGCTCGGCCAATACCAGCCCTTTTGGCAAGATTTCGAAGGCGTTCTCAGGCACTTCGTGCAATACGTGCCGCGAATAGAGTTCCCCACGTGTAGCAAGTGCAGTAAAGTTCTAGCCGACTGTCGGCCCGCTTTTAAATGTTACGCATGCACTAGAGTAGAAGAACCGTTTGAACGATATCTGACGAATCCTCTGAATTAACGGTACGGTGATAAACTACCAAATCTAAATCTCCCAGTGAGGGTGCGGATCAGGCAAACGATTTAGTGACGAACGTCTGGATAGCGAATTACCTCGGTCGCAGGTATCCCCGGATAGAGCCCCTTGGCTCGATAACCCGAAAAGCGACTAGTCCCGTATAAGCGATCCGAGTACCGCCCCTTTCGCGGCCGCGATCTATCGGGACGTAACACTTTACGTTCGACGGTTTTTAAAACGGCGTACGTTTTCAAACTTGATTAGCCGTGAACTCTACAAGCTTTCTTGAGAAAGAAATTTTTTACGAACTCAACGATTGTTCACAACGGTTTTTCTTTCTCTCATAGTTTTCTTTACACACGCGTGATACGTTTTCGTTCAATCTCTTACAAAAATATACGATTTTGTACGTGAATCGTTACACGTTAAAGAACGAACGAGGGCGCACGCTCGACTGACAAATCTAACGAAACATATGATATAGGCGAACTATGGATCTCTTGGTTTCGACGTCGCAGAACACGTTGGAGAAGAAAATGTTAACGCTTCGTTTGTTGTTACCTCTGGATGGTGCAAGATAAAAGCCGACGGTATTTTGACAGATGTTTTTCTAAAACATTTTTTGTGACCGAAGATAGCGTATCGTTTATGTTCACGCGTTAAAAAAAATATATATATATATATGTATATTTATATTTCGTTAAGCGGTTTCGTTGTAACTTATATATATTTTTAACGAACGATGTAAAATATTAAGTGCCGGAAGCACGCCAACATTTAAGATACGTCGTGTAAATACATTTTTTTATATACTATGTCACGCTCCGTGAAAAACTGATATCGTATCACGTTTACGAACAAAATCGTAACACTATAGTCTAAGACGCGTGGTTTTTTTTTACAGGCACTGTTCCGACGTTGTGGACTATGTACTGCATGTTCGTGTTGCTGCTGTTGCTTGTTCTGTTGCAGTAACGGCAAACCAGCTCCTCTTGAAGCGAGCGGTGTCGCGCCGACGTTACAAGTGAAAATGTTCACCGTCTCCGTATTTTTTTGTGCGAAGCGCCCCGTCTACACGAGTCGCAAAAGTCGGTCGTAAGACGTAAGCAGTAAAACGTAACGAACTACAGTCGCGTTGTCTTGGCGTGTAAAACGTCCCGTAGTCACGAGCTTACTGCTTACGTCTTAACGCCGACTTTTACGGTTCGTGTAAACGGGGCTCGAGATTTTGTACAAATATTAAAACTAAACAGATATAAAAAAGTCACGGACATAATATACATAACACGATTGTATATGGCGAACGAGTAGAAAAAAAAGGTTAACCGTAGCAACGGTAAAAGAGTACGGTAAGCATAAGAAACGTTTTATTTCGTGCCCGACCAAACCGGATAGGGACAGCTTTTACACGGCGTATATACAACATATGAGAAAAGTTACGTTGTATGTTTCTTGTTTTTTTTCGTACGTTTTTCTATATGCAACCTCTGGTCGAACTTTTTTTTACATACATCTTTCTTTGACACTCCTGTTCTCTTTTGTTGCCTAATAGTATAAGAACGTAAGCAAAGATCGAACGACACGTTCGAATATACTATGTCGTCGATCCACTTGGACTTAACGTTTACGGTTAACTTGCCCTCGTACAATGCATGTTACGTGTATACGACAAAAAACTTGACTTTTCGGCAGTTACGTACGACCGTGCTAAAATGTTTCGACGTTACGTTGCATGAAAAAATTAACGCGTACTTCTACGTTATACGTTACATGGAAAGGCTAAAAATATCTGTTGTCCTGCGTATAGATTTAGCATTTTGTAGTCCCGTACGTACTGCTCGACGCGTTTAAACTTTCCGTTTACTCGTCGTGAAGAGAAAGCTAGAGCTTTGTATATGACCACGAGACGGTACGTTCTTTTTCGATATATTATAAAACGTAATATACGACATCTTAAAGAAAAAAAAAGATTTTAGATGTACGTAAAGAACGAAGTCGTGATATCTATATTTTTTCCCTGCTTTAAAATATTTTCGTGACAGTTACTTCAAGGCAAAAACGTATCACGATGCTGTCCATAAGATCTCAACCGTAGCATCTCGACGCTTATCTTTACGTACGCGACAGAAGACGCTCGTTGTTTAGCGAGTTATCTTAACGTAAGCCTGTCCAAGTTTTTGCTCGCAAAATGTTTCCTTGTCTTGCTGAGTGACGGGGAGAAGAAACACGTAAGAAACAGATGTTACGCGTACGCCGAACGTATCGTGTGGAGGCGTCGTCACATGTACTACGTGTAACATCGGTTAGTTGCCGTGATAAAAAGACTTACGATGACGTGAACGCGTGCAGGTATAGGCCGAACAGTGTCTCTCGTTTGATAAACTTGGACAGGCTTGTTCGAAATTCTGTATTATATAACACGGAACATCTAAACTCAGCATGACACGTAACGGCCCGTAATCGTAATCTAACTAACGGCACGACACGCACGTAGACACAAATATATGGCTGACGTAAAAAAATCGTGAGATCAAAGCTTTAAACTTTCTTTTAAACGTTCGGCCGAACGTTCTGGCACATAGTTGGAAAGCATGTTTAGCGAAAAAAGACGATCTTACGAACAATCTACGTGTGAAAACAAGCTCGTTAAGGAGTTCCGGCAACTTACATCGGATCGACGTCGGCATAAAAGTTAATCGTCATCTAAAATGTGCAAGTCGTGTCGTTGTTATCTTTTTATAAACACTCGAAACGCTTTCGATCAACTTAGCACAGCAAGAGCTTTCAAGAGAAAGTTTTGGCTATAAAACGTTACGTTTTAATATTAAGCACACTGGCGCGTACGCACAAAAGGGGATGTTTCTGTACCAGTAGTACACGCAAAAAAGTTTCTTCATGAAAAAATGTAGACGAAAATCTTGTAAACGGCTTTCGTGTTTCGAAAACGAACTTTAAGCATAAAGAACGGATATATCTACATTTTTGTACGCTTGCGAACGGACACGTTGCTTTGACTTGTGAACTTTATATACCAGCGAGTAGTCTCCGTCGCGGCTCGCGGAACAATGTGTTAAAAGATACAACGTTCTCGTAAAGAACGAAAGGTACGTTTATACATAAGTTTTCTTGTACGTTAACGTACTTTCGTTAACGTTCTTTAGTAAATATTTTTCTACATTTTTTCACAAAGACGCCATCTCTTTTCCGTTCGATCATGCGTAGATATATGTACATGCAAACATGAGTCCGGCTTTCACGACAGTGCGACGTGTCTCTATATATTCGTATCGACACACAACTGAAAGAAGACTGTGTTCTCATAGACGGCGTCAAACGAATGTTCTTGCGCTTTTTACGTAAAAATATTTTTTGCATACAAGACGACATACATCTACGTGCCGTTGTGTTGCTAGTTTTACGTTATCTCTTCTTTTCGTCGAGAAATATCTCGTTCGTCAACAACGTCACGCGAGCGCGCTGTATATCTGTTACTTAAACGAGCAACTAAAAGTGCCGGCGTCCTTGTTGTCACGTAAGTTACGTTATATTTCGTTTTGCAGAAAGTCTTACATAGTTTAGCGGTTTTCGTTATGTTCGTCGTGTCGTCGAGCGAAACCTGACGTCAGAGGCTCGTGTAACAACACAACCGCGAGGTTTTGGCAAGGTAAGTTTTCCGAATGCTCGAGCGTTGAGTTACCTTTTTTTTATTTTGCTCGAGTTACGCGTAAATATGGCTTTCTGTTTTTGTTGTTGTTCAAATATTATGTTTGAACGCGTTCGCACAGATCTTGCGCAAAGCACACGAGTAGTTTCCTTACGCATATTTTTTTATAATATTTGCGCGCACTGCTCGTTTTCTTTACGAAACCATGTAAAAAATGACGTTGTGTAGCGTCCATTTCGCACAACGGCCAGATGTCGTTGTAGTTTGTGTACATGGTACGTTCTTAGATGGATTTCGTGTTATTAACGTGTATTTTATATATATATATATATATATATACGTGCGCATGCGTAGTGCGTTGTATACGTTTTTGTATCAGAACTTTTGTATCAGAACTCGTAACATTTTTACGCGTTTGTTAATCTTTTTAATACGTAAAGATCTAACGCTCTTGCAAAACGTAAACGTTTTTCGTCTGTCACGAAAGTGTCGATCGATCTTGCCGTTCGTTTTCGTTTATGACGGTCGCTTCCTTACTATTTAAACGTAAGAACGTATATCATATCGTCGTCATAAAAAAAAACCAAAAAAGATATTTTATTTTAAACATAAAAGATCCCGCACAAAACTACGGAAAAACCAATCCCACTCAACGTGGCTGAAGTTTTGAAATAAAAAAGTCCCATTTTCAAAGCTTTGTAACACGTTTGAAGGTTTTTCTGATATGTCGCAGACAGTTTTAGGATGGTCAGCATGTTTAAAGATATACCGGCCGTTCGTGAGATTTTTCCGTTCGGAATCATCATCGTCGTTGTCAACACTTTGAGACCAAGTATCTCGGAACGTATTTCGTTTCTGATGTTGCAGTCCGTGAGACTTTTGATTAGGTCAGTCTGTCGTTCCGTATGTTAAAACTTAAATCACCGTGACTGGGGCCACTTTTCCCATGGTTTTGTGCGGGATTTTTTATTAGAAAACTCAGAGAGAGAGAGACAGACGGTAAACAACGACCTCCAACAGAGAAACGTTTAAGAACTGTTTACACGAGTCGTAAGAGTACGCGGTAAAACGTAAGCAGTAAGCTCGTGACTACGGGGCGTTTTACACGTTAAGACGACGCGACTGTGCGTGAACATGGTTTACAGCTTACATCTTACTGCATACTCTTTACGGTTCGTGTAGACGGTTTTTAAAATAAATACACGTTGCTTTCTCTGTCTTTCTTTCATACTGTCCCGTTCCGATCAAGTTTTACTAGTTTGAAAGTTTTAACGTACGACGTACGGAACGCTATATTTTTTAACGTGTGAACGCCCGTTTCTTCGTATACGCCTCTCATAAATATTCCTCAAACATGTCTGTAAGCAAGTTGCCACGGTCCCCCCGGGAATTT
>NW_020219608.1:579948-620628 GCF_003070985.1 Temnothorax curvispinosus | reverse complement strand
TTATCAGCATTTCTGCCCACGTAATTTCATCGTGCACGCATTCCTCTGGTCTCAAATTAACTCGATTCGGCAATGTCACACATTTACAGTATTTACAACTATATCCTATTTGCCGATTGGTAAGAAAAACATTATGAATGCTATATACAGGTCAGACGAACGGTATTGCCTCTCGCGAATATTCCAACGCGTTTATTGGAGAAAAATGGTGAACGAATTACCGTTCCGCTGCTCGCAACGGTATCAACGGATTAATTTCTTTATCGGTCCAACTGTAGGCAATAAAACGATATTACAAAGTACCGCTTCCCGTGTATTCAAAATCAATCCGATTTGCAGATTAATAACAATTAGCTTGATGTTATAGCGCAGTAATTGCACTTATTACAACTACACGCGGTGATCTGTGTACATACCGTAAATGACATGCAGCACAACATTTAGTATAAGATGTATGTAAAATCCTTCGAAGCAAACTTCTGAGAATTTCTCTTCAACTGTACGCGTGCAGTTGGCATGGAATGCGCCCGGCAATTCCGGTCGCCGACATTCTTGGAAGATAGAAAGATCCATAAACTCGAAAAAATTTGCACGAGCGTTCGTGCGAAGGCTTGAATAAACGTCCATGAGGAACGTAAAATGTTTCTTACGGAGATAAACATTTATTGCCGCGTAAATATATAAAAAAAAAGTAATAAGAGCCAAGAAATCTCATTTGTACTTCTCTTTTATTTCTCATTGTTCGACATGCATATAAAATTTCTTTTCTTTGTACCGCAAAGGGATAGCGAATGATTGAAAATCTTCAAGTTAAGATACTCGTATCATATAGTGCCGCCGGCATGAAAAGTTGTGAGCTAGACGACGTAGATGATGCGGCCTCCTTGTCTTGGAAGTACCGTTGGGAGAAGCGACGGTGATGCTGAATACTCACGTACCACTTCGTTCGAACGCACAAGCATAAATCTGGCATCGATATTGAATGTCATACGTACGGTGTGGCTAAAGAAAAGTACCTACATTTCGCATTTTTTTATAATAATAATTATTACATAAAAAATAATGTAATAATCTTTGCAAGAATTGCAAAGAGTTTTATTCAATACAAACAAATGCAATATATATTAATAAAATAAAACCTAATTTGCAATGTAATATTCTTCTTTCCTGTAAAATTATTTCAAACAAAGGTATGAAATATACATCATGCTTTATTTCTCTTTTGTGATTGTTTAATATCTGCCGTTAAATTAATTGTATATAATGTATTTATTTTTAAATTGTATTATGTTCAAGCTATCCTAAATTTTTTTCGACAGATTCAAGTTGAAGTATGTTTTTTTTTAAGAAAACTTTGAAAGAGAGATTATTTTCCACAAATTTTCTACTTCTAACATTATATATTAAAATTATGTTTGTGATTAAATCTTAGATTAAGATTTTATTAGAGTTTGCGTGAAATTAACGGAGGAATATGCTCTCGCTATCTGTTAAATTTATCAGCATTTCTATCATATGTACATCAATAAAATCATCACGATGCGATTTTCTCTATCTCGTTACTAAATCGTATCAGAAACAAGTGCAACATAACGAAGTGAAAAGAGATAGCCTGGATTTACAATGATTGTCGCCATCGACATCCACAGTGAAGTCCGTTCACTTCTCAAGATTTACCGTTTCACTTTTACGCAGTTAATCTTCAAAGCGCTTTTACATCTCACATTTAAAATCTTGATAAATAGGAACGCTTTCTGATTGCTGGAATGTTAGAATGATAAATCTACGGAATATTCCATTCACGATTTTAATTTTAATAACACATTCCCTGACGAATTCTCGCCAGAGGATTCTTTTATTCCTAAAATTGAAGTTGTAGAAGCATCGTTTTTTTGCTTGGCGAACATCAAAAGAATTACTTGCTTATATACTGTTGAAATATTCATCGGAATGCTTTCACGTACGAAAAAAATCACGCTCTGACTACTTTCCAATTTGTTACAGACATGCGTTGGTTTCGCGGCCACGCCGAGGCACCGAGACTCCTGCGCCTAAGTCCTCTTCGAGCCGACGAAGACGTCAACGAAACGTCCTACCATTTCCACGCGAGGTCTCGATGCAGAGGTAAGAGTCGCCTGAAATGGCGGTGCGATCGTCCGATCATTATGGAAAGGAGTAAAGTATACACGTCGCCGCGCGAGAGAGTCGGTCCAATTTTTGCAAAAATGTCGTATGTCGTATCGTCTTGCGTGCCGCGAGTATACACGCGTCTTTGCGTGCCGTCCGGCCGTGTGCGTGGCGTTGGACTTGAATCGGGATTCCATCCTGAATGCAGGGATTACGACTCAACGTTCCGTCAGGCTGAGTTCCCGAGTGACTGGCTGGAAAGCGAGAATAGAAGCAAATTGACACTACGCCGGCCTACGCGAATGCACGTTAATATAAAGGATCATTGTCGAGGACGCGCAATCCGTATAGGCTCATATATGCGTGACCGTGTATACGCCGCGCGTCCTGTGGGACCGTGCGGTGAAATTGACGGTAACGGCAACAGAGACGGCAATGACAATCCGCAATGAATCGTCCGGCTAATTATAGTTAACCGCTAATTGAAACGGTAGCCGGAAAACGAGATTGTGGGCCCTTAATTAAAAAATTTCATCCACCTTCTGTACGATACTCATCATGCGCCAATTTGCTGTGACGTACAATTGTAAAGGAATCGACTTGTTCTGCCCCCACTTCTTTACTTTTGGAAAAATTGAACATGTTAGTTTTGTATTTAATTGGGACGCAAGAATGAATTTGACAATCAATTTTTTTCTATTGTAGTACGCGAAATGTTAAAAATCTAGAAACTATTTCTCTTTCTCACGTTCATAAAGTACGGGCTACGGGCAGTTAACAACGCGGATAGCGATATATTTGTTTAACCACATAATTATGAAACATTTTACACCAGGAAACACAATCCGCTTCTAAGAACCTACACGTGAGCTTAGCGTAGTTGCGGTTTCAACGTCAGACATGACATAAAGAACGATAAAATGTTACTCGAATGTCCGATCTATTTTTACAGTATCCGGTTTACACATTCCGTACGATAACGTACACACAAAATTACTCACTTCACCAGCTGTTTTCAGCCTTGCTCGACGGAAGGGAAATCTTATCCTTATTTGTTGAGAACCTTTTTGCTTCTTACTTGTTAAGGATAGTCGAGCGAATGATTTGACTGTTTTCCGTGCACGATGACGAACTAATTTAAAATGAGCAAATCCCGCGTGCTCACCTTGGAGACCGAGGAGTCTAGTCGCGATAGCGACTGTCGTTACTGGCTGCATTATCTCGATTGCTGTCAGGGCCTCGTTTCGTAAAGCTACAACTTGTAATACTAAGGAATAAATTAGTATCAGTGTAGTCAACACATATTTTACAATGACACGCAAATCCGTGTTCTTACTTTCGCATCGGTTAATATTGCAAGACTCGCGTTTTTTATCGAGCGGAGTCGTGTTCGAACGAGGGAAAAAAACATGACTAATGATTTTATACATTCTACTGATTATTATTGATTATTATTAATTGCAAGAAGTCGTTGTTTTATTTTAAATATTATTTTAAATTAACTTATAGGACTTTGAATTTCTTTAAAAAGTATTGTAAAACTTTTACTTTTCTCTCTCTCTTTCTCTCTTTAGACGAAAAAAATATATTGATGTCTAAGATATAATTACTTTAATTAATAAATAGTTAGTAATTACAAATATTGTGTAATTTGATTTTCAGTTTTATTTAATGAATGCGATAAATCGCTGGCTGTATGTAAAAAAATATATTGTCATTTTCTTAATTAGAGGCTACCGCTACATGGCGTCCTTAATTGAACAATATATTAGTATTATTAGTAGTACAAACAAATTGCTCATAGGCGCATCCTGTTTTACGCATATCCTGCACAAGACGAGTCATGCTTCACGGAACCCACAGATTTGTCAGCTCTGTCAGTATCACCGCGGCTGGCACCAAAAATGGTCACTTTCGATCTAGAAGTCGTAGAGTTCGGGTCTCATTGTGTTCTTATTCGTAAACAGACCGGCAAATATCAGGATGCGCAATCTACTGTATTTTATTACCCATCTGAAATTTTGTACGGTGCTCCATTTATAGAATATACTATATCTTTTCAAAATATAAAGATATATTTAAAAAAGTTCATGTAGAGCCACAAAAGTTATAAGTCTATTTTAAACAGAGTGATCAATTATTCCGCTATACAAAAACTGTATATCTTTTAGCTTTATATTTATTCTACCGCCTGCTGTGCGCATTTATTAATATCATCATCCTTATCTCTCAGACATATCGCCAGTGCGATGGGCCCGGAGAAAATCATCGAGTTCCGAATCCGAGAGAAACTGCTACAACGTGCAGACCTCCCAAGTGACGACCGAGCGAGCCGCCAACAAGAAGGATAAGAAGAGGATCCAGGAAGAACGGCGGCGAGTGTGCGAGAAGCGGAATCCTCTGCTGGACCGTGTGAAGAGCACCAGACTGAGCTTCTTCAAGGATCGCGATTCCGACGAGGACGAGAACGAGAACGATGGCGACGACGAGGAAGCGAGACGGGTCCAGTTCCGTTCGATGTGCGAGCTGAGGCATCGCGGTCTGACCAGGAACGAGTTCCGGCGCTCGGTCTGCGAGTCTGACCTGAAGGACATCACGGAGGAGGGGAACGGCCACACGAAGAGGAAGAGACGCGCCAAGTCGCAGAGCAGGTTGTCGTACAAAAAGCAGCAGGAAGAGCGGTTCTCCTTCTTGGGCTTTCGCACCTCGACGCCACGGAAACAGCCCGAGTGGCGACCGAAAGAGGGGGATTCGGTCCGGGAGGACGCGATGCCCCACGACTATCGATGGGAGAGGACCGATCGGAGCTTCCTCGAGGCGAGCCGCGGCGCCGATCGACCCGGCGTCGATCAGGTGACGATGGTCGACACGGGGGTACCTGGACACGCCGGCGAGACGATTTTCAAGAAGGACGCGACGGCGTTCGACAGCATCACGCCGTCCAGCTGCCTGGCGGCGAAATTCCGCGCGATGCAGGACAGGTACCTGAAGAGCTCGACAAACAGGTTGATCGCGAAGATCTACAGGAAGGACTGCAAAGATCGGGAGAGACGGAGGCTGCGCAGCTTTTCTTACGGTACGCTGCCGGGTCTCGAAGAACTACGAACGAATCCGCTGTACGAGGATCAGGATCAGGACGACAATGACTCCGGAATCTTGGACAACGATTCCGCGACCAGTTCCCTCCTGGACGACAGGTGTAGCAGCGGCGCTTCCGGACCGCTGAACAACGGTAGCCACAACGACTCCTGTTTGGGATCACCTCCTCAGCTTCCGCCCAGAAGACCCTTCTCGTCTGCCACGGATGTCGACGGAACCGCGCGACTCTTCGCGAGTTTGGACGTGTATTACGACAAGACTAAGGACAAGGATTCCGGGATGAGTCTTCTTACCGAGGAGTATTCGAGCGTCTGTCAAGCCGCGAACGGAACGTTGATAGATCGTCAAACGGCTCGAGTCTCCGCGGAGAACAATACGGATCGGGAGAGAGAGGGAAAAACCGTGGAAGAGGACTCTAAACGGAAGCAACGTGGTGCCGGTTTACAGGCAGTGAGGAGTAGAGCCTACACCACGGAGACGATGGTCGTGAAACTTCTCAAAGAGACGTCCGATCAGTGTCTTGGTATTTTTATCGCGAAAACCGCGGAGTCCAGTCCGGGGTACTTGGTGGCTCACGTGGTGCCAAACGGACTAGCCGATAAGGAGGGCACTCTGAGAATTGGCGACGAGATCCTGATCGTCAACGGGAAGAGACTGCGCGGTCTGAGTATGACGGAAGCTAAGAAGATCCTGGGTAGCGGTAGCGGGCCCGGTGACATCGACATCGTCATCTCGCGGTTCTCGGACGTCGAACAGCAAGCGAAGAAGCTGAAGGAGAGCAGCGTGGATTATGAGAACGTCAGCATGGAAGACGGCCACGGGGTAATCGTCGAAAGTTCACCCGGATCGCATCACTTCAGAAAGCATCAGACCAGGTCTCACCGGGACAAAAAGGACGAGTCGAACAGGTCGATCTCGTCCGAGAAATTTACGACAAACATGGATAGCGGATTAACGCAGAGTGTCTCGAAGTTCTGTACTCTTCCCAGAAGACCGAGGAGTACGGTGTCTACGTTCCTTACGGTGCTTTTCGAAAAAGGCGCCGGAAAGAAGTCCTTAGGATTCACCATAGTTGGCGGAAGAGACAGCCCGAAAGGAAGCATCGGTAAGTACGAGCGTATTTTTGCTGTATACTTTTTTCAATTAGCTAAACGATTATGTAATAAATTAGAATATTTCAGCTTCGTTGTTTCCTATAAAGAACATTTATAAGTTCTAATTCTTTCCTAAACAGTTTTGATTTATAATAAAAAAATTCTATATTCGTTCTCTATACTTATTTCTATATTCTATATTCTTTAATTTGTCGCAGGTATCTTCATAAAGTCGGTACTACCCAGCGGACAGGCCGCCGAAGATGGCCGTTTGCGCGCAGGAGACGAGATTTTAGCTGTGAATGGCCAAGTCTGTCACGATTTGACGCATCGCGAAGCCGTACAACTTTTTCGCAATATTAAAAGTGGGCCGGTTGCTTTGCACCTATGTAGACGCGTGAAAAATCGTGAATCACAGTAAGTAATTCTCAAATATTTAACATTTTATCGAATACATAAACCAACGTCATTGCATTTTTAAACGCATTAATTTGAATAAAATATTAATTTAATTAACATACATGATGTATTTAAGTATTTGAGATAATATTTGTAATCAATATTTGATTTAAACTAAAATAGCTATTAGAGATTTTTACAAAAAAAAGTAAATATTTATATTTATATGTTTGAATTGATTACGCATTCCTTTTATTTCATTTTTTGCCTTTCTGTTTCAGAATATTAAAAGCCAAGTCGTGCGCAGATCTTTTGCTGATAAACACGTGAGAGCGATGTTGAAAGAGAGGCAGGGGACATGGCAAATTATGTAAAATACGAATCGTGTATATACTGTACATTTTCAGAATTCGCTAGAAATAAAACAGTTATTTAATAACAATTATTTAATTAATAATAATCTGGATACGGTACCCCATTCGGTACCTATAAAGAACATTATATATCTTTATTGTCCTCTATGATTAAAAAATGCATATATTGGACGTTCTACATTGTCGTAACGTTATTCGACGTATAAAATCTTATTGTTAAAAAGACGTGGTACTTAATAACAATTATAATACCACAATACGCGCGCGCGCACGAGAGAGTATAGTCTATAATAATAAAACCTATTAATCTACCAGACGATTGCGAGATATGCCGCATGAAATAAATTACGTGAGAGAAGAACGTTAGAGAGAAGTCATAGATTTCTTTTGATAGACTAGAATTCTAAAACGCCGTTTTCTCCATGCGAATGATAGTAGATTAGGCCTAAATCTAAAGAGCACTTCCGGTGGGCAGTTTCTTCTTCGTCCATACTGTTTAGTACGGCGCACTTTTTACAGTACTTTTGGGATATCTGCAACAATTATTAATAATTAATAATTAATTACGTCACGTCTCCAATATTTCATTAATACAATGCTCGCGTCTCCTTACAAATAAATGTTAATTTAAAATTTTACCTGTGTCTTCTCGTAATCTCTAATTCGACCGTACCCTCTCTCACCGTCTTAAACAACTCGATGACTTCTTGGTGCGTGCGGCCCTTCAAAATTTGCCCGTTTAGGCTCAAGATCTCGTCGCCTAAAAAATCGAGAAAATATACTTCTTCGGATATGTTCAATTTCTCCGAAAATCCTTGGCTAATTTGATAATAATTAATGGAGGAATGGGAAAAATACTCTCACACAGTCTCGCCGTTTGAAGTTATCGCGGGATCGCCCTCATTCAAAAAGCATCCTGATAATATCAATAAAGTTTAACGACCAAAAAGTAACCCTCGAGGCTGCCAATGACCCCGTGACGAAGACGTTCTTGCGGGATGCTATCTCCTGCGCTTATGCAAGCCGATCAGCTACCAGCCCGTTACTCAAGTATGCGGTAAGGAACGGCGGGCAACGAGGAAACCGCGATGCAGGCGTAAAAAGCGGTGGGCTCGGTTGAAATTCGAGACATGAGAACGCGAAACGCGTCTAACGACCTTCCTGGTTATCGGCACGTCAACTTCTCGCGAATACCTGGCCGTCAGTGTCGAACAACTTCTCTGCCCTTAATATCTATCAGGACGATCCTTCGCGACTAATACGACTCACGATAGATGTGAAAAAGTACCAAATGTAAAGGAAAAAAATTGGAAAACGATATATATAAGCATCTCGTACGTAAAACGTATATAGACTGTAATAGTATGATAAAGATATCAGGAAATGGTGTATTAATACTGGCGCTGTCAATGACACGAGGTATTTCACCGTCTTCCGATGAAAGGAAGCGAGGACGGAAAGGGGAAAAGAAAAGAAAAGAAAAAAAAGCAGAAGAAAAACGGTGGAACATGCCGCGACTGTTTAGATATGCACGCGGCGTTAGCTGTCGGATTAAAGATTCGACAGCTGTCTGGCGGGATCCTCGCATCGTCGTGAATACACGAGGCCGTCCGTCGAACCTGCGTTCGACGCGTCGTCATGCGCGTTCCCTTATCCCCGCGATTGATAGCTCTCGAGCGAAAAGTATTTGAGGCACGTCGACGTGTGAAACGAAGCGCGCGATATTACGCCGCATCGAGGCGCAGCAAAGTGACAGGCTTGACGTCCCTAATTACAACGTCGCTAATTGCAAAGTAGATAGGCCATGTAACAAATATCGTACGACGGTTTAATTGCCATTAATCTGATTTTTTTCGCATCCAGATTATAACGACGAACGATAAATGCATACGGCATGTTAATTGAAAGCTACTCGATCTCGCGTACGGTTATTACGCGTGGAAAATGTTTTTTTTTTTTTTTTTTTTTTTACGGGGTCTAGAGTCTACCTTGAAACAGCGATCTGGAAATGTCGGCCTGCCCGCCGGGGAAGACCCTCCTCACGAAGATCCCCATGTCACCCCGGGGACTATCTCTGCCACCTACAACGCTGAACCCCAAACTGGGCTTGCCGTAGCCCTTCTCGAACCTGGCCACGTGTCTCGACAGATAGTGTTGCGATTCCGCAGCGGGCTCCACGCTGCTGCGGGTGTCCTTTTGATTTTCAGACAAGCACGAAAGCGGCAGACAGTCCGGCCTCTTTCTCGGTTGAAGTAGCTCCGCGTCGCCGTCGATTGCCTTCTTCTTCTTCTCGGCCGAGGAAGAAACGTGATTCGTTTCGGCGTCGATCAACGACATGCTGGACAGATTCTTCGCGTTTTCCAGGTACTCGTACTCGCCGGGCACAGCTGGCGGTGGATCCTCGTATACTTGCGGCACCGTCTCCTCGTACGCCGTCGTCAGTCGTACTGTGTTGCAAGTAAAAGACCTCAGAAACTCCTGAACTTCCTCGAGGGTTTCCAGCGTTTTTAGCTCCTTGCCTTCGACTTCGACGATCTCATCACCTAGTCTCAATCTACCGTCCCTACGATTGAAGAATAATTTATTGTCAGACAAAACTTAAAAATAAAATCTACTAGAAAATAAACAAAAATCAGATAGAATAATTAAATGCTACATTTTCATTACAACACGCATTCTTAATAAGTTGAAAATATCTATGATAAACTTCTCTCACCTATGGGCGATGCCGTCGCTTTCGAGTTGCACGACGATGTACCGCAGATCTCCCAGTCTCTGCTGCGCCAGTCGAATCCCCAGACTTTCCTTGGGGTCTCTTTTGTGCAATTCTATCAGGCAACATCGCCGTACCCTGGTTAACGGCTGAATGATATCGCTCAGGAACCTCGTTTTATCTTGCTGCAACCTCATGCGGTGGGGCAAGACGTCCAGCGTCTTTGCCGTATCTGACAGGAGGTTCAATCTATCCTCGCAACTTGGAAGCGGAGTGTCCTCCAGCCGTGACACGGCTTCCTCTTCGAAGGACGTTCCGTGAATACTGGGCAACATCCGTCCGGATCCGCTCCGGTGCCACCTGAGACCATCTAGACCCTCGAGATTCATCCGAGAAATCGCGTCCGGCCTGTTCTCGTCCGCGTTGGAATTCTGCCTGATCCTGCCGGCGTTCTGGGCGTTCTCCTGATCCTGGCACTCGCTCGGGGTCGAGCTTCTTATGGGTTTGTCCGCCTCCGAGTCCACGACGCTGCTGGTGTCCGAGCTGCACTTCAGCCCCTCGTTCTCCAAGGCCGCCACGGATTCGCCTCGCGGCCCGTCGCTGTCGTAGCCGGACTCGTTCGAGCTCACGTAGTGAGACGACAGTCTTTGCTCGCAGCTCGATATCGAATTCCGTCGGTTGCTTCTGATGGCGGTCATCATGTCGAGATCGACGTTGCAATTCTCCGTTATCCCGGTCTCGATTCTGCCAGCACCTAAGTCCGCCTTGTCGCGCGTGGTATCCTCGTTATGTTGAAACTCGTTGTGCTCCCGAAGGGACAGCAGACTTCCGTCGAACAGGCTGTAGCAACCGGCGATTCCGTCCCGCTGAAGTCCGGCTTCGATTCGCTCGAGGCGACTGGCATTCAGGCTGTATCTGTCCGCTTCGTATCTACTGGAATTTCTCTGGAATTCCGCGTAGGAAGTCCGACCCGGTCGCGGGACATTTTCCTGATTCCTCGCGACGTCGAGACCGCAGCCGGTGTTCCCGATCCTCGATCTCTTCCGTCCGAGGGTTGTGGTGCTGATGTAAGAGTCCTCGATCTGCAGGGTCGGGAAGTGCTCCTCCGACACGGTCTTGAAGAGCCTCTCGTCCTTGGAGACCAACGATCCGTGACGTTCTTCCGGCAAGACGGACAATTTCGATCGCAGGAAGGCGTACGGGAAGTTGGATTTCTTCGCCTCTTTCAGGTCGCAGCTGCTGCTCTTTCTCATAAACGACTCGTTTTTCGTTTTCTCGAGGTCGCAGGTACTGAAGCTCACCGAAGGACTACCTAACGAATACGTGGAGGCGCAAGGATCGCCACGCGCGCGCGCTTCGAAGATCCCTTGATCGTTACCTCGGTGTCCCGCCAGATCGTCGCAGGACACCGTCTTGTCCTTTCGCGCGGCTATCTGCAGGTCTATACCTTCCGACGGATCGTCACCCTTCACGTAAGTCGGGCTGTTGTTCAATTGACTGGTACTGCAGCTTCTGAACAGGCTCTCCTTGTCCGGCATCGTCGATCTCTCCTCGATATTTTGAGATCTTCTGTTGCTTCTAGTCGAGTTGAGCATACCGGTGGAACCCATCCGGATGAAGAATGATTTGAAGGGAGACGGGGATCGCTGACAAGCTGCCGGTAACTTCCTATTTGTTCTCTCGTCTAAGTGTATCTTACTTAATTGATGAACGTCGATATTATTATTGCTGGTACTAGTATCATTATTGTTGATATTATTATTATTATTGATGCCGTTGTGCTCGACACCGTCGGACCTTTCCGTAATGGAGCAAATAGTCTCGCGAGATCTAGTCCGCCGAAACGAATCGATCTTCTTGCCCATCCTGCGACCCCAAATTCCTAGACCCAACACTATAGAACAAAATAATATTAATACAATTATTGACAATTATTTAATTAATTATTACAATAATTATAATATTGTTTTGAAAAAAATCTGAAATTATTTATAAGTCAGCAGAGTATCTTGTAACTTAATTCTTAAGAATTTTCGTGCGCTTTCAAGATCAACAAAGATATTTCAAACCCTATAAGTAGTTCTCTGTCGTCCTGCATAATAATAACAAAGATGATAAAACGTTACCTTTTTGTTACCCTTCAATAATGTAAGACATTATTAATATGACAACGCTGGTATATAAATTATAACAAAAATAAAATTTATTTATTTAATTTATTTAACAACTATTCGATAACGAGTCGAACGGAATCGTTTTTCGCGTCCCGGTCCTCAATGGGAATGGGCGGAAGGTAGAAGGGAGTAAGACATTGAAATGGCAGCGTGCCGTCTCTCGCAGAACGTACAACGAAAAACCGCCCGGTGCCCACACCCGCGTGCGACATATGGTGGTTCTCGAGAGAGCCGTCGCCATACACGAGGAACTCGACGGCAGCGGTTCCGCGTAGTTTGGGACTACTTTTTCGAGGTGTCACCCCCGGCTAACGGGCCCGCAACACGGACACGTCGCTTCTACATAACGAGAAACGATTAAAAGGCTGCTCGAGTATCGGGCACACGTGTTTTGTGATCGCGCGTATACGGCGTGATGCGCGTGCAAAAGGCGGGTTTATATCCCGTCGCGTTGTAACAGCCTTATTTGTCGCCGATCACTATAATCCGTGTCCCCGTAATCAAAAATATCACGCATTTAGAATATCTCAGCATCTGGCATGTTTTACTCGCTATCGCTATTGCAGGTGCGTCGTTGCGTCTGTGGGAAAAGAAATGACAGGTAAAGGAAGACAGGTATCATTAAATAAACGTCTTGAATTTTTTAATAATTTTTTCTGCTATCAACTGTAAAAATAGCGTTGTATGTTTTATTTTGTACAATAGCGTATTTTTAGAATATTTTATATAATTTACACGATAAATATAAAAAATAATATTCTTAGGTAGAGATTACAAGATTCAGTAATTATAAATTATATTAAAAAATATATTATATAAGTCGGAAAATAGAAAATGATATGCTGTTAATATAAATGTGAAGAGTTAAAGTTACATTGTCTATTGCTGATTGACCTCGTATTCTATAGGAAAGGAAAATGTATCTTCGATGTTTCCCTTTCCTAAATATTGTGTAATAGAAAATAAATCTATTTACGTACGTTCTCTAGCAAATGTTTAAAACATTGAAATTTAATTTTTCAAAAAGTGATAGTAAGACAACCGTAGCTAATAATTTCCACGAGCGAACTTTCTACTAAAATACAAACAGGAAGGAGCAAAATTACTTCGCTGTGATATTATCATAGCGAGTAGCGAACGCAAGTTGGCGTTGGCAAGTATGTCGGACGACGGGGGCTCTAACGAGGCAAGTGCGCCAAGCGAGTGATTAGTGAAAGGATGCGATGTTTTCCTGGATTAGCGGTAATTCGCGGCCGTTCGGAATAGGAGCAAGATCAGTGACGCCGACAGCCAAGTGGCGGTACTTTTTTGCGCATTTCGTTGACTGACCGGCGGGAGGACATGAAAGTCACCGGAGCATGGAGTCCAGCTTGAAAGTATTGTATTTAGACCCGCTACAGGATGATGTCCGCGTGTGCTGTATTGTTCGACGCAGCAGTTTATACAAGCTTTTTACGGTTGCGTACTCTCTCGCTCGCAATACGCACAGCTGTTCGACGAAATTAAGACTCCGATGTTCTCTCAAAATCTTTTTGCTACCCAATACGTAAAAATTCGCTATATATTGTAAGGAATGAAAATAAGTATTAATGATCACGTATATTTTCGGAAAAAAACCTATTAAAATTTATTAAGTGTATAACGTCATAAATTAAACATCTTCGTGGATTTGATTAATATAAGAAAAATAATAAAAATGTAGAAAGAATGAAGAAATCATTGTTGAAGCGCGATGAGAATCGTCGAATTGATTAACGCACCTCATTGCCGAGACACGATGGAGATTATCGATATAACTTACCTCGTTGCTTACTCGGATCATGCTCGACGATGAAGGCCGGCACGGCCGTGACCGTTTGATAGTCAGCCTCGATGACATCCTGCTCGTTGTCCTGCTTCGTCTCGAGCAGCGTCTGCATCGCGGCCGCGTCGCCGCAGCTCCTCCGGGTGTACTTGGCCCGGGAGATCTTCAGCAGGGTGGCGGTTTCCAAATCCCGGCTGTTTGTCCGCGGCATTGAAGTCGCCGATAGCTCGTCCAGCGGGGCCGCCGAGCTCGACAAAGAAAGGGCAACATCGTCGGCGCTGTGGCGCCTCGACTTTGACAAGCGTTTAAACATCGTCTAGCTGTGAAAATACAAAAAAGATGTGACGATAAAATTTGTCCGGCCACCGATGGCATGCCTATATCGGCTGAAATTGATGCTAAATAACATTTACTTGAAGCAATACTTTTTATAGTCTTTTTTGCTATCTCTTACTACTTTCTAGATTATTTTATACTATTTTTGTACATCATGATTAGCCTAAGTAGATCACGGATCTCATAAAATTTCTAGAGAACGGATGAGATACATGCTTTAAAACATCCTCGTAACGAGGACGAGATGCGATAAAAATGTTACGATCCTCCGCGGTGGAGCATGATTGGATGTAAGAGAGGAATTACTTACATCATCCTTTATCCGCGCGTCGAAAAGAAATGTGAAGGATTCGTTATAAAGTGTACAGCCGATGCGATGCGACGTACCGCGCTCGGCAAGTTTCCAAGTACGATTTACCGTTCAATCTCTGGCGATCGGCGTACTCGGCGAACGTTTTTGCAGCCGCGAAAAGATACCGGTGGATGTATCACGATCTTTCATTTATCACACGAATAATGATATCGCGATTCTCTCGGGAGAGAAACCGACGTCCCGCCAATCAAAAGTAATCGCGATATCGAAGAAATGTACTGACACTGTAATATTATGCACTGATGTAATTGATACAACCGTCGTTTTCTGACTTCATAATATCTATTAAATAAGCAGTTATCGCTGTTAACGATCTAAAAAGGTATTGGATTCATCATAGAAGATGCGCTCGAGAGAGAAGAGACGAAGTGAAAGAAAGAAAGAGAGAGAAAGAGTAGAATTAACTTCTCTTACGCGGATCGGCCCCAACGAAGGCCGCTTGTTATTATTTATTTTTTTCCTCGTCAAGGTTCCCGGATTTCAGTCCCATACTCTCGCGGTGACGTGTACGTGAATGATTTACACACACGGGTAGCAAGAAGTAGGCAGGCGAAAACAACTTTCTTGGAATGGACGTTGTTGCATTTCAACGCCTTCTATCCTCTATCCTTATCTCTATCTTTCCTGCTTCAAACTTTTTGCAAGCTTGCTTTTTTTCCTCGTTCGGGTTATTCGTTGTAGTATTTTAGACAATCACTCTTACTGTCGGAACTCAACGTAGAATTAAATTTGCCGTTTCCATCCCACAATGACGCTGCGATATTGAATATTTTAAATATATTAAATTCGATATTCAATAATTTATTCCGCGCGCGTTTAATTTCGCGTTTTGCGTCCCGCGCGGACGCGGCCGTTCCGTTATTCTCCACCGCGCCAAACGCTCGTGAGGTGTAGGCTCGACGGAAAAACGCGGATTACGTCGTATATAACGCTAAAGATCCCCGACGCGAGGTATATTAAGCTATCTAAGCCAAATTATCAGAACACAAAAAATTTTATATGAAATTAATTTGCTATTTTTTGCTTTTAAAAGTAATTTTTTTGCTCCAACTATTAAAAATTTACAAAGAGCTGGATAGCTTAAGATTAAGCTGCCACGCCATTGTAAAAAACAGCATATACATAAGTCAAAGCAATAAATTAATAATACCAAAATTATTTGATATTTTTTTGCTATTTTTTGCTTGCAAAAATAATTTTTTTGCTCCAGCTTTTAAGAAGACAATCAATATAAAAAAATAGCAAATAATTAGCAAATTAATTCCATATAAAATTTTTTGTGTTCTGATAATTTGGCTTAGATAGCTTAATATACCTTCCAACGCGATAAGAAGAAAAATGCTCGCCCCACGCGGGCGAATAAGCAAAACTTACGATAGACACGTGTGCACGATGCATATGCTAAGAGTACGCGATATACCCGAGGCATAGAGAAAGTCTCGTGGCGCGTGCAGGAACTGCACGCTCGCGTATGCATTTTTGCAATCGTCGAATATCGCACGATTTCACGTAATGCATATGCCACAGCCGCGATGTGCTCGCGCCATGTTCGGCGCTGCATCAGCATCACCGGAGAGGTGTTCGGCGAGGATTATCGCCGCCGGAAGAGGAAAGATCGACCGACATTCCTGATTTCACCGCCGCTGACAGCTGAGTGCTTTCTAGGACGTACTTACTTGCGATATGTGTAACAGATTTAGCTGAATAACTTTTGCTAGTCCAAACGACGAGATTCTTATCAAAACTCGAATTTTTTTACTCGACCCCGAATTAGCGCTTTTTAATTACGCTCTGTGCGACGTACGATACAATATCTATTTCTTAATTATAGAATGTAATCGAATATGAGTCCTCTCTTGTTTCCCTTTCATCGACGTCGCGACATTTGGGAGATACCCGGTCGGGACGGATTTGCATTTCATGAGCTGCACTTCCGCAACGAGCCTCGTGTCATGTAGATACATTAGAGGAATCCAGGGGTATTTCCGGCGTACGCACGCGCGATTAAGTTCTCAATGAGGTTCACATAGTGAAGCGGAAAGAGACGTACATATGTGGCGAACGACATCGCAGAATAGGATAGGTGAAACGTATATGTCGTCTAACTCTATACATATCATCCATTCTATTCTCATCTGTCTGGAATGCAAAACATAGAATTCAGATGCGGGACGCTTTCTGAACTATTCTCATATAGCTAAAACATTTAAAGTAAAATATAAATGTATGACGTATATACCATGCTATATAATAATGTAATAATAATAATTGCAAAAAGTACAATTTAATGACTAGATATTAAGGTTTATTATCGCGGATATCTGCTACGTTAAACGTTAAACGTGCAACTAATTGGTAGTAGAACGCTATTAACTTTAACCCTTATTTCCTCCATCCGGCGTAATAATCCTTCCGTTTCTAATAAACAGCTATTCGCAACCGTGAAAAGGTGTTATCGACAGTACATTATTCATACTCCTCTCTCACTCTTTCTCTCTGTGTTTCTAGAGTTATATTTTTGTAACTATATGTACGGAGTTTACGTCCTATTGCCGACTTATGCACGCCCGTTATGTACAACTACGCGTCTGTGTTTCATGCTCCGTTATGACTTCTGCTTCCGTGACTTTTTATTCGAGTCAGCGTCAAGTCGGAAGCTATAATCGGCAGAACGTCGGGCGTCCAAATGACGATGCATTCTCTTACGCCTTAAGAGAACATTCTTCTGGTTTCTATTTTCAGCGAAGATCGGCTCTCTCAAGTTTTTTTACATTCAACATTTTTAGGGATTGTCCGTGAACTGCATATGTGCGCGCACGACGCACCCCTGCTGATCGCCAACGCGGATCGCTTCATTTAAGCATCCTTACTATATCGTGGGTGTTGCATTACATTGTCCACGTACAAGCGAGTAGCCGACGGAAGGGTATATGTTGCGCGGCATAAGGGCGATGCTACGACGACTTATATTCGTTTTTCGAAGAGGCTCGCCCTTTGACAAGTATCGGCTATCTTGGCTCGAGCACTTCGCTGCTCCTCTCTATCGGCGTGATAAAAAAATTTCGGTAAGAGAGTTTTGATAAATATATACGCGCCGAGCAGATTACCGTTTCTCTTTGACATCAATCTCTTTACACGAAGATCTCGTGTTCTCGGCGTAAAGTAAGTCTTGAGAGTGAAAAAAATAACAGAAAAACACAATCTTATTATAATTAGTTCTAACAGAATAACTGAAACAATCTTACTTTTTAATGTAATTTTACGCTTGATCTGTTAGTGGGATATGAAAAAATTCAATGAGTAATAAGAGATGTTGACGCCACACACACACATTTGTCATAGCGTTTGTCGGAGAAACACGCGTGTTTCGCCGCTTTGAATCACCTGGCGCATGTTTGTGCGAACGCAAAAGTGTCTGTAATATTACTTAATACAATTTACATTCCCGCAGCCAAAGATACTATACTTGTGCGAAGGAGATCAAAATGCTAATAACATGCCCGCGTTACGCTTTCCACGTTTATATCCCTTTTTATACTACCATAAAATGCCGGAGGTAAGCATTTTAAGGATTTCGCGTAATAGTACGGCTCGTGTCGTAATACCGCACACGTTTCACGCGCGACGTAATTTTCAGAACGATTAAAGCCTTGTTATTTTACTCGTTCGCGCCCCTTAAGAGTGCACACACATACACTCCGGCCGCGCTGCGGTTCTAAAAAAGGTGCGGGAAAAGTATCGACGTAAGATAGTATCTTGCTCCACGCGATAAACTTTATGCCATAGTGCTTGCAATTCCGCCGAGGGATTTTCGCCGGAAAAGCGAACGGTGATCTCGCGAGAGAGGGAGAGAAACGCGGCGAGAATCACGAGAAACGGGAGGCTTACTGAAGCTGGAACGCCGTGTTTCGTTAAGATGCTGATAATTGAGTTTACTGCCGTGTTTTATATCTCTAGTACAGAATGCCCGACGCGTACTTCCTGTCCGGAAGGTTCCCCATCCGCTATCGCGTCTTCTGACTCACGTGTAGAGAGCAGATACGTGCTTTCGTAACACTAATCCAGCAATGAACAAAGTCCACTTTTATTTCCCAAAAGTTTTCTTATACGAATATGCAACGGCTTTGGAAAAAAAAAAATAAACGGACGGAGAAAGGAACGCCCAGTAAATCGCGTGGTATATCGACGGGAAAATGATTCCTCGTAAAAGAGCTTCGAGTCAACGATTCAAATTCTAAGCGCTTCTGACGTATGTAAATACATAAAATTGCACAAACCTATCGTGAAAGTATGACAGTTGTCTTAACTGGCAGTTTCTTCTTCTCTTAACGCTACTACCAAGTAGTTGCGGTTAGATGACCCCGCTTTCAAAGAGAAAAGCCCATCAAAGATTTACAATAGAAAATGATGGCGTATTCCACGTCATTACTATGTCCAACGTCCGTGTTCAAAGGTCTTCCTGCTTCCTTTCCTTATAATACATTTGAATAGCGTCGTAGTATAAAATATCTATCGTTTATTTATCAAATTCACGGTGGCGTCTTTTCATGAAATACTATTTTAAATAAAGCTAAAAATTTTGACAGATTTAAGAACTTTTTTCTTAAATAAACATGGAAGTATACTGAAAATAACAGGCATGCGGTTTTAATAAATATTATTTCGACGTTGATTTCGCTTTTTAAAAACATCCGATGAATAGGATCTCTTGTATCAATCTAATAACATTTTTTTCCTTCCCTGCACATGCTGTTGCTAAACAAGCTGGTCTGAGTACCGAGTAAGGGAATACAAACAATGAAGTATTTACGATAGAAGATAAAGGCGTATTTCACGTCATTATCACCGTCCAAGGAGCGAAGCCCTTCCGTCTCCTCATCCTCTCTTCTTACGGCGCGTTTGGATTCGCGCGGTGCAGCACGACGCGGCGCGGCGGATATAATCGTATAAGGTGGAGGGTAGTCCGATGCCTTAGATGGCTTGAAATACAGCAGCAGAGGCCAGACTCTCTCGTTGCGACTTGGTCAGGTCTAGGCAAAAACTAGGATAGGCTTAGATGGCTCCCCGTACCTCGGGACGGCCGACAACGGCGGCGCGTAGAAAAACGCAGCGGTCACGCGGTGGAGGGACAGAGGGAGAGGAGAGAGGAGAGAGAGAGAGAAGAGAGAGAAGAGAGAGAAGAAAGAGAAGAAAGAGAGAGAGGCGTAGAGAGGCTTCTGTCTACGTGTATACGTGCGTACACGCGCGTGTACGCGCGCACGCATGCACGCACGTACGCGCCGCGGAAGGGAAACCGGGAGAGGATGCGGAGAGAGAAAAGCGAAGCACACCACGAGAGAGAAAGAAGAAAAGAGAGAGAAAGAGAGAGAGAAAGACGCGGCTAGACCTTGGAAGGAGAGACGCGAGAGAAGCAAATACTGCCGGGATAGGTATATTCAGCGTAGTCGACCGGACAGTGCACTGAACTTGGCAAGAAACCCAAGGTTGCATGGCTTAATGATCTAGTTTCTTCGGCGAAGATATGATTCACCATTATGCATTCACTCATCGCGCGGCATACGCCTGTACCCGCATCCCGCGTGGTGGCGGGTCCTCTTCCTTTTTCGCGGATACGACTGCGCGAAAAATCCGCAGCCAGTATATCTCACCTAAAAATATCCGTGTGATCTATGATGGAGACGTCGGACTCGGTCGGTTCTTACCTAAGGCCGTCCGAGGGCGAAAGCAAAGCCTGAGAAAGCCGCGTTTGAAACAGTCATATTGCTTACATATGAGAGAGAAAGAGAGAGCAAGGATCAAAGAGGATATATTAGATTCATATATAATGAAACAGATACATTTTAAACACACTTAATTACACACTAGAGGGAAAGCGTCGGCATCGATGATTAACACCGTTCGAAAATGGAACGCTTTCCAAACCGATCGTACGAAATCCAATACGTCAGAAATTTGTCATCCTTTTCGCGAAACCAGTTTAATAGATAATGTCAGGGGCTATATATTTCTGCGGTGATGCAATTTCGGCGCATACCACATCGTCGGCAAAGTATTGCATTCCGAAATGTATGTGGTCGCGCAAGTTGGAGATTGGTCTACTGTCATTGGATTACAACGTTATGCAGTAACCAGAAAATTGAAACATCGAGTCGCACGACGAGTTACTAATGTCTAACTAATTATAATGTTGTACGGTAATCAGAAGTTGAAACATCAAGTCGCGCGACGAGTCAGTAATTTACAGTGATGATAATAACGATTAACTAATCGATGTATGATCGATCGGCGAAAATGACACGATACTCTTTATGATATGATGTTCTTTAAGGACTCATTTAGAACGCATATCTCGATAGAGAAATTGTCGTTGAATGGAAATGATGACGGGTTTTCTTATCCAAAGTTGACCATTATCGAGGCTTATCGAGGTACACCGGATCGCAACAGTCATTGTAAGTGTTCCCTCTAATCCACCAGTGTACCGCGTACGGCTGCATCATGCACGCAAACACCTCGAGGAAGCTTCTTACGCGTGTATGAATGCGCGATTGCGAGGATGCAAAATCAGGTGAATCAAAGACAGTGCGGACCGAATCCTTTGTGCAACGGTGCGAGGAACGCGCTGCATCATTCATCTGGAGTATACGCAGTGCGCGAGGAAAAACCATATACCTACACGCACACATACACACGTGTACACACTCACACACACACACATATATATATATATATATACACACTCACGTGTAAATAAGCTTTTCTATTCCATGATGTAAACCTAAGTGCGTGCGCATGTAATAGTGAAAGATACATGAGCATCACGCGTCTTTTTATGTACGTTTAATACCGATAAGGTTTTATTGGCCAGCGTTATCCGGTGTTCACCGGACCGTGCTGAAACGACGTGCTAAAAACACACCTTGTTAATCCCGGGAAATAGTCGAAAACAAATGTTCTCCTTCGATCTGGATATCCTAGACTGTCCTAGAGGTAGTAGGATCGCGTTTTTTACGCTTTGAGACAATTGAGACCTCCCTGCGTCGAGTAACGACAATGGAAATCGATGCACACAAACTGATATAGGAGATACGTTGGATACGTGACAGACTCGCCGAGAGGCAGGCGCATGTTGTTGCGCAAAGCAATTCCGACGGTAACGATACGAGCGAGCGCGAGGATATATCACCCGGTGGTAGATACCGGCGCGGGCGCGGGCGCGTGCCGGTTGACCCTGCGCGTGGGGGTCAGCAGGTGGAACGCGTGTTTGACGAAAGATCAGGTATACGAGATGTGTGGAAACGCATGCTGCCTTATTTATGCGTACACGCCCCTGCATCCTGCGCGCGGGCTATTACCCGCGGCTCTCTCGCATGAGGTAGACTGGTAAGATTCACCGCGGCCGGAGCCGCCGCGCCGCTGCCGAGGAATATTTCCGACACGCGTGACCTGTTCGGCGCATTTTCTTTTTCTGAGTAAAACGAGTTTGTCCTTTGCTTCGAGAAAACTGATTTTAGACTGAATGACGCAAGTAGGAATATTCCAGGCAAGTTGACCACCTTTGAATACATATTTGTTTGTTAATGGACCGATGCGCTCGTCCGTTCGTTTCGTAACGTCGAAAAAAGATGCGTCTTACTACACTGTTGCCAGCACGGACATCAGATTATTCAGGACGACAAAAATTTGCATCGGTCCGCTAACAACGGAAATATCCAGGGTGGTTAAATTATACGGTTCACCCTGCATGTATGATGAATGGAAGACGGGGAGAGGAGAGAGGAGAAGCGTGAGAGAAAGACTTGGGAGGAAGGGTGGTATTGTGTTCCAGCAGGGGCGGATATCCATAATAAAAGGGTTGAAAAAAGGTTGTATGATACCACTAAAGTTTCCGATCGAACACTACCGATGCGGATATGCCGGGACTGCATAACTTAATTATGACTTCTATCGATGAAAAGTAGAATTGCGTACTAAGAATAAGGTCATAAAAAATTATGTTGCTGCAAACTGTCGGGGCAAATATTTCTCTAGTTACGGTTAATATAATCCATATTTAATTACAAATTACATAGCCGCGGTATGTAACGATGAATAAATTAGACCTTTCGCAAACGGCGGATAGCGCGAAAAATTATGTCAAGGAAAATATAATCCGCGCAAGAAACATATTATCACTTTACGTTTTGCAACTGATCAGGTTGGGTAGTTCACTACCAGATCCAGTATCCGCGAGCGATGATTAGTACGGAACAGTTACCCATAGCCGGTTTGCGTGATATCGCAGATTCTGTCGCGACGTCGGTCAGTCTCGACGAAGGCATCCCGATCTGCTTCGTGTTATACGTTTTGTTGTTAGCAACGACATCGCGTTTTAGAAACGCGTGGCGCAACCGAGGCGCGTCGCGTCGCAGGCCGGCGGAAAAGTAAAGAAGATTTGCTGGCCGTGGGAAGGAAGACAAAGGTCCCGTGTCCCGTGAAGCGAGGAGGAGGCTCTCCCGAATCCGTGACGATTCTCTCGGCATTTATAGAGAGAGAATCGAGAGCGACTGGAGAATCGGCCCATTCGACGTCTGCTCTCTCGGTTCGCGTTACGTTCCTCCTCGGCTCCTCCGGATCGCTCCTCCCTCCTTCTCGCTCGGTTTCCTCTTTCTTTCGCTTCTCTCGCCGTCTCGACATCAGCTTCGCTCGACCTCTAATTCTCGAGCGAACAAAAACTTAATCGGTCGCTTCCTCCGTTCGCTCTTATGGTTACGGCGAGAGGAAGAGGGAAGGAAGAAAGAAGGAGAGAAAGAGAAGAGGAGAAAGAGTGAGAGGAAGGGAAGGAACAGGACGAGGGCAGGCCCTCGAGGGCTAGCGCGACGATAGCGCGAGGGGAGGAAAGAAAATCGAGGAAAAAAAGGATGGAGTCGAAGGCCGGCTTTTCCTGCAGAATACGATCGGGATTACCTTCGGCGTAATCTCCGTATCCAGTAGCTATAACCGTCTGAATTCATTTAGCCGCGCGGCGATACGTGTAGGTGCAACACCGAGAGAAGCTGCTTATATACCAGCCGGTTTTACTTCGAGGCGCGCGCGAACTTGAATCCCCCGTGCGTGTAAAAGTACGCCTCTATCGAGGCGTGTAGGTACACCCTCGGATCGGCGGTAAGAAGCACGAAGAACGAGCGCGACGAAAGAGTTGATTCGCGCTCGGAACGATCGAGGAAAGCAGACGCGGCTAATTCATAAAAGCGAGCTCTCTGGGCAGGTAGGTAGGTATAAAATGGCCGGAAGCTGCGATAGTGACAGCGTGAAAAATAATGCCAGATGTTCACTGCTTGATTGCTCATCCTCGACCGAGAGTAAAAGATGATACTGTTGGTTCCGCTTGATTGCCGCCTGCCTTTTACACGGGATTGCAAATTTCTAAAATTACGCGTCCAGAAAAGGCCAGTTGTTTTTTGTACAGTATATTTCAAAAAATCGCAAATGTTACATAGAATATTATTCATAACAAATATCAGTAATAATTATTTTCTATAAAGCAAATATTATTTCTGTATAGGTGTATAGTACGTATAGATTCTTTCAAATATCAATAGTATAAAACATTTTACGTAACATTTACATTAATTTCAATTTAAAAAGAAAATTGTTCGGCAATATTAATCGACACTTTTTCGTCCGAATGATTAATTCAAATAATACTTGTGCAAAAATATTGATACTTAGGTAAATACCTGAGTACCAACGACGCGAATAGATACAGCCGTACATGCGTACACTTTGGTGCATCATGGAGGTGTTAAAGGCACGACGTTGATTAAATTTATGTCTCTGTCGGTCATGATAAATGCGATAGTTCGATCTGGTTATAATTTGGGCCCGAGTAAAAGGAGTACTTAGGAGGTGTACGAACCTTTTAGTACGTGTCACGTTGGTATCTTCCCGCCACGATTTACGACGACGATAAAGCAATGACGAAAACGAAAAGAATGGAACGAATTTACTTCTCGCGTATTCCTGGCTAATCAATTTAAATACCGCCATGTAACGCTGCTTGATTAATCACCCTTGTAATACTTTGGATATAATTCTCGAAACTCGCAAGCACGATATTAGCGGGGAGAATTATTGAGGTGGGCGGTTGAGTCGAGAGTTACTGAAATGTCAATTCGCAAAGTTAATGCTGCCGTAATATTTTAAAGATAATTATATAACGTATTACATTATATTTTATACTGTGTACTACACATTATATTAAATTATATATAGAATGTTGATATTAAATTAGATAAATTAATTAATCTGATTAAATAACTATAGAGCTAAGATTTATTTGCTAAACATATTTTCCTTAATAAAATATGCCGTTTGAGTAACAACGATTAAACGTTAGCGATTATTTATTTCGCTAATAAGAGCATAATTAATAAGCTGGGATATCGCGATGTTTGTTGCAGTAGTCGATACGAGGACGTATTATTCACGTCGACGGGGAAACACTTCACCCGAAGCGAATTATATTTAACTAACGTGGCAGCCAATGAGGCAAATATAATATTTAGCGGACGGGCGCATGAATGGTCATCTATTTATGTAAATAAACGACGCTTCGCGAATACTGCCGGCGGGCGGTAGGATGCGCGGTCCACTTTCCAGCATCCGACCGCCGTAGTCTCGGATGGATGTCCGTCGCATCGAGAGTACATCCACAGCACGTAGATTTGCTTTTCCCTTCCCCTCCCGACCCCCCTTTTCCTGCTTCCTTTTCATTTCCTCCCTTCCTTCCCGGGATTCCGTTACTGCGCGAGTTCGAATCGAGAGAGAGAGAGAGAGAGAGAGAGAGAGAGAGAGAGAGAGAGAGAGAGAGAGAGAGGGAGGGAAAGATAAATATTCGCGACGACCGAAGGAAAGAAGGCAAGAAAGAGAGACAGACAGAAAGAAAGAGATAAAGAAAGAGAGAAAAATCCATGAGGTCTAGAAGCGAGAATTAAGAAGAGGAAGGAGTGAAAACGCGCGCGTGCGTTGAAATGAGCTCAAGCAGAAGGAAGAGGAAAGAAACATACTCGTTTCGCATTCTGCAGCGCGCTAGTCAGCGGCTAACTATAAGAGGAGCTAACTATAACCCGAAGTTTCTACCCCGCGGCGGCTATTTCGAGGTTCCCTCGCGTGCGTTGTCGCACCGCCAAATCTTGACCCCGTCCTGAGAAAGAGAGAGAGAGAGAGAGAAAGAGAGATCTGAACGTCGGGAGAGCCCGACGACGCTCGGTACTCGTATAGAAAAGTGCGAATACGTCACAAAACGCGGTAATGGCACGATTCATACGTAAATGCGAATCCGTCCATCGCGGCGTTAACGTATATAGGGACCCGTTAGGAATGTAGCTATAGTGTATTAACGCGTAATTAACCGCGTGGCTGACGCGACGATTTCTACCTACGTAACGCCCGCTAATCTTCGTTAATAATTCACCTAGCGAACTGCGAAACACACGCCTCGCAATTTAAGGAAAGAGGCTCTAAGCGGTGCGCGATTATACCGTAAAAACTGTACAAAATTATCGCGGATTGAAATTATCACGAGTATTATTAGTAATTTAATGGCGCGTTACTGTATATCATTAGCGAGAAAACATGATGATTTAACGTCCAGATATTTCACAACATTTTGCAGTCGGAGCGTTTTGCACCTGAGCGTACAGTTACGTAGATATAATCGTGCACGGGCGATAATGTACATATATATATGTATATATAATTCTAAGCCGGTTCGCATCCAGTTCTATATGCGCTATGTTTAATTACGTTTAGTTAACGTCGCGGCGATTAAGCGCTCGCTCGCGGATAACGACAAAGGGTCAATGCACGGAGCCGTTTCGATGACGCTTATACCGCCTCACCTCTCATTGGCTAAATCCTATTATTTATTTATGAACTGGGAATTCTGTTTGAACGAACAGGACCGGCCGACATTTTCTTGGCTTCGTATAAAGTTACGCTGTTAATGGCAGCGCAACGAGTGTCTTCGAAGTACGGCGTAAAGAAAATACACAAGTGCCTCTCACGTGATAATCGCGGTTTAAATGATCTAAATATAACGAGCTGGATATTCCGGATCGTATAGCGATAAAGAGGATATTGATATTGATATTAACGCGCATACGTACAGCAAGCGAAGCGATTAAAACAAATTATATCCCGTGACGTCTAAGAAATCCTAGAATTGCTTAAAAGTGTTTCCACGAAGAAAATCTCGAGGTACGAGTTTGATTGAGCAGTTTTGCACCTGCGATCAACATATCGAGCGATTTTCGAGCAATTAGCGAACGAGCAAACTGGATTAACCTTGCGCTCTCGTCTCGCTTGAAAACGCAAGCTTTCTCGCTTCACTCCGCTGCGAAAACAGAACCGAGAGCCACATGCTCGATGCATGTCGAACGGAGAGCCGCGCCGCCGCCGTGATCGCGTGCATCCGGTGGATCAGCGGAGTATCCTTTTCGTGTCTCCTTCGAGACTCTCGGATCGCGCCACGTTTAACCTTGCCTGGTTTCCTGAACCCCGCGTGAAAAACTGATCCCGTTTCGCGTCCCTTTATCTGCGCCGCGCGATGTATATTTATACCGTGCGGCGATCGTATAACGACGCAGCTTTAGCAGCCGCGTCCTCGCGAAATCGTGAAATCGTGAAATCGCCGTGAATTAGCCCGAAAAGATTTCTACCCGCCCGCATTTTTTCCCCCGAGCGATGTGTCATCGTTCTGACGCGCGTACAAACTGTAACGTTAACTCTCGATGTCCCGATCGCCGCGGCGGTGGCGAATATCGAGTTTCCCGAAGGTGAATTTCACGGAGGGATGCCTCTCGACGCGGATATTCGATTATCGACGTTTGGTTACGTCTACACGGGGGTTGTTTACGACGGTATAATTTATCAATTACGCGCTGATAACTCTCTAGTTTCCGAGGTGTCTCGCGTCACGTAGCAGTGGTGGTGGTTTAGTAGTATCCGTTCCGCCCGTGAGTACAAACGACCTCTGGATCCCTCCAGACACGTTATTGCACATGCAATACACCTGTTACTCTACGGGTTGCGTAAGTCTCCTCGGTGGCGAGCCCGCGAGTCAAACTGACCGCAAGAATTCCGAATACTTTCACTCGTTTCATGCGCTGGCGCGGCGCACGAATGTCGAGAGACGCGAGACGGGCCCGAGAAAGTATCCCAATATGTGCAGCACGATCTGATAACCGCAGCATGAGAGCAGCAACGAAGACCACGGAGAAGGAGGAGGAGGAGGAGGAAGAGATGGCGATGAAAGGCGACGAAAATAAAATTCCCGACTTACGCTCGAGCCTGAATCGTTACGTATACGTATAAACCGATGCATTAACAAAATGCACTCCGCGTTTTTCTTCGCCGATCGTGAGCAGGTGCGACGTTATGTCGTCGCGGAGGCGTTATTGTCCAAGTGTCACGCTTGGCAACGACTAGGGGACGAAGGTTGATGAAATCTCGCCGTGGACCGCCCTACTCGGGTGGTCCGAGATGCATTTAGGCAGAGCGAATTCCTCTGACAACAATAGCGAGTGCAGGGCGGACGGGAGATTTTGTTTAGATCGAGTGACGCACGCGAAAACGATTGCACGTTGACCACTCGTACGTTCCTAATGCCATGTGCGATTCTAAAAGAAATTATTTTTATTTCGTTAGATAGAACTTTTAGTCTATATGAAAAGTCTTTCACTCGCTTCTTGATTTCCTCATTTAATTAGTCTGATCAAAATCTGATGCTAATTAAGTAATAATAATATTATCACGCTGTATTCTGTACAATATACTGGCATTAGACACAATAAGGCCTAATCTCGATATAAGCAAGAAATAATAGATAATAACTATAATTACACAATAATATATATTGATAGCAATTCTGAAAATTGGATACGCCGCTTAGATACCTGCTTAGGATAAACAAGACAAGCCGATATACGTATATGCGCGTGTGCAACGCGATCGCGTTCTATAGTTATGTACGCTATGCAAACCAACTCGACCACGCTAACTAATTCACTGATATTATCAATTTATGATCACGAGCGTGCGTGATTCGGTACAGGCGGGACTGCTTCGAGCGGGAACAAAAGCGAAAGCTGGCGTTTGAAGCCAGGCGCATTATTCATATAATTATTTGGTGTGGTCATATCAAGGCTACCCGAAGCGTAAAGTGCTAAACAAGAATTTCTAACACCGCAACTTTGTAATATAGTGAAGTATCAAACAGTATATTTTCGCTAAGTAATAACACACAATCAAAATCAAATAATTAATAAATATTAAAACACTTGTGGTAAAATATCGCTTATAATCGAAAGTTTCGATATTATTTCAATTGATTAATATTTCGTCTGTATAACAATTTCTGTTAATTTCTAAATACGTCTCAACCGTGAATATCAAAATTTCAGGATGATCCGCCCCTCGAGGCCAGCGAGACGATGTGCTCTGCATATATCTAGCCTATTATCTCTCAAATCTGCGGAACCTTGGGGGATATCTCAGCGGACGTATCTATTTAAAATTGCAAACCGGTGGCCCCGCGTGCACGATGGGATCTGTCGAAAAATGCATAAAGCGACCAAAATGTGTCGCACAAAAGCCACTAAAGAAGGTCAACCGGACTCAAGGGTCAAGCCGGAGTCAACCGATGCGATTTGGTTTATGGCGCGCGCTTGTATCCCTTCCCTCTAGTATTATTGTATTTTCGACGATGATTTACGATAGGGGCGACCGCGCATTTGTGTTTCCCTCTAATTTTTTTTTCTCCCTTGCTCGAGCAACGTACTGCGCTCGACAGCAATGCAGCGATGCGTCGCGGGACGTCATCAGCAACACCCCGCGGAATTTCCGGAACTGACGGTCGTTTTCGCGTCATTCAAAACGGCAGTATTTTTTATCGGATGTAAAGCGATAAACAATATGTCAAACCTAAAGCGATGTATATAGATATATGTATAAATTAAAATTTATATATCGTTTTAGGTTTGACGTATTGTTTATTGCTCTATTTTAATTTATTGGATATAAAGCAACGAACAATATGTCAAAGCTAAAACGATATATAAATTTAAAGTTTCTCTGCTTTAAGCATTTATGTTCCTGCTATTTATTTGCTCTTTTCATATACAAAATAAAGATATCGTTAAGATATAGTTCGTCTTAGGGCCCGGACACACACTTCTGCACAACGCATAATACGTAAGCATAAGAAAATTGATTGGTCCATACACATGTGCATAAGGAAATAGACCAATCAATTTTCTTATGCTTACGCATTATGCGTTATGCAAAAGTGTGTGCTCCCCGCTTAACACTCAAACTCATTGTTTTTTAAATTTTAGAGCTTTCTTCACGCCTCTGTGTTCACTTTATCCTATATTAAAGTTTTCAATTCATTACCGTGAGCATTGACTTGTTTCACAAAACGTTATTACTTCTATCTATGCGCTGAATTTATAACACGTTTCCCTATTTACACTTGGTATTTAATCATTTTCACTACTGCCGGAATTGAGAAAAAGATATATGTTGCTTATACATTTTCTTCCAACGACATTATCTGTACGGAAAGTTTTGCACGAGAGCATATATGACGTAATCCGTAAATCGTGTAAAGCAGGGTCCACATTATCGAGCCAAACCGCGAACCGAGTCCCGAACCGAGCCTCGAGCAGAACTTGCAGACGAACCTCAAATCGAACTCCATCGCGAACCGCGAACATGAGTTAAAATTTTTCTGAAGTCAAATCTCGTATTGAAATTTATAATAAAATTTATATAAATTCTTAATACATGTATGCAAAATGCATATTTATATTTACAATCGTATTTTTTAACATTGCAATATATATATTATAAATTTATTGCGTATTTATCACAGGTTTAGAGTATGTTTATGCAATATTAATTCTAAATTTTGTTTTATGGTTTGAAAAGGAATTAAGTTTTGAATACAGGAAAATAATAAAAGCACATATACATATATTCACTCACCTTTTCCTGTTTCCATACTTTTTTTATTTTTGCTTTTTCTCTTTGCAGAGATGCCAATAATGTCGTCATCTTTTTTTTGCACATGTCACTATCACATTCGAGTTCTTTACTTATTTCTTCTTATAAAAAAAGTATGAGAACAGGAAAAGACGACTAAATATGTGTATACATATGCGTGCTTTTATTATTTTCTTGTATTCAAAGCTTAATTCCTTTTTAAACCATAAAACTATATTTAGAGTGGTACCAACTATATTTAATATTGCATAAACATACTCTAAATCTATGATAAATACGCAATAAATTTATAATTTATATTGCAACGTTAAAAATACGATTGTAAATATAAATATGCATGACATTTTTTTAATTGTTATAATGTTCGGGATTTTTAGCGTCCCGTATATAATAATCTTTTCTGCTTATAATCACTATTTAATTTTAAACATTTTTTATCAGACCATTCCATTTTGTCTATCAGTAGTCGTGTAGACTGCACATACGTGGATAGAATCAAATACAGCGACTGGGCAATTACTCACGTTTTCTTTCATAGTTCATTTTTTGTTTTTTGTCATTATTTGTCTAGATCGAAGCTTAACTACCAGTCTACCACCCGACAAAGCGTATAATCTGATCATAAAAAGCATCTTTTGATGTTTCGTCGAAATACCGACTTTTGGTGGGACACTGCGAGCCAAACCGCGTATCATCAAAATCCTTGCAGATTCGTGGACTGAGTACGCGATGGTTCGCACTGATGTTCGATTCGAGGTTCGCGAGCCTCGTGCGAGCCCGTCGGCTCGACAATGTGGACGCATGATCGGCTCGCAACGAAGTTCGGCTCGCGGTTCGGCTCGATAATGTGGACGCATGATCGGTTCGCGGCGAAGTTCGGCTCGCGGTTTTGCTCGATAATGTGGACCCTCCTTAAGATTAGAAATACGCAATGAGGCGTAAGGTTGTAAATCTCCCGCCAGTGCAGAAGAAAGTAACCCTCGTAAAAATCTATAATGAATCCCACACGTAACAGTGACCTATCGTTGCGCTTACTTTCGATGCGCTGAGTTCGATGCACCCAGGCTTCGCCCATCTCAATGGATGATGCTAAATTGCCGCTCGCAGAAGGAAAGGAGGAAGGTTAAAAAAAATAAGTAAATTACCGCAGAAAATGGTTGCAAAAATTGTTGCATAACTGGAACGCTGTTACATAAAAAAGGGTGAAGTCACCAAGTAATAATTTTCGGTAAATTAAATTTAAAACGCAAAATTGCCAATCCAGGTCGCATATCTCAAGTAATTTTTATAATTTACGTTATTTGAGATTATATCTTGAATTGCCTTGTGCGTGATTATATAATATGTGCTTATGTGTTACATAATGTCATAATATTTTACAAAAATACTATAATATATAAAAGACGCGTATCTTTCTCACATTGTACTTATAATGCATGAATATGTTTCGTTTCGTTCAATGATCAGGTTGAGGCGGACAATGTATCACTGATGATATATAAGGTCTAATTTTATTGAGGCTAATGGGAGGGCATGTACGTTTGACTTAAACGATTTCAAGGATTTCTCGAACCGATTAAAACCCTCGAGAGATATTGCCTCATCGTAATGTAAATCGCGATTAACGCAATTAAAAACTCGAGAACGCGTCGAGCAGGTATAACGCGGTTATCGCGACCTAGCAAGCGGGGCGCATCGGGGCACATAGGAGCGGAGTGCCTCTGACAGATGGCCACCAGAGATTTCCGCAAGAAAATAACGTATACAAAAACGTTGACGAGAGAGATACAGCGCGTGAATATGGCGCCGCGCGCTTTGGAGGCTGTGCGCGGCGATTCCTAGAGAGCGACGGTAATCGTTAAATCCTTGCGAAAGCGACTCGTCACGATTTAAGTGGGACCATTCGCTACCTTTGCATATTAAACACGAGATACGCTCGTACGTTAACTACGCTGTTCCACACGAGTCTATTAGGCCAGGCCTTGTCGATGGGGATTAAAGATGAAAAGATAATAAGATTTCGCATCTAATTTGCATTTTTACTCGAGAGAATACTGACGTATTTAAATTGCCCCCGCGAAATTATCGCGTGACGTAAAATCGACGAATGCGCGTTACACATATTACACGACGTCGTCGTCGTCGTGCGTAATTTCGATACCGGAGGATCGCGATAATACTCGTATTGGAACAAGGAACACTTTGTCGAACAAGACTGTATACACGCATACTTCGCTCCAATCCGCCTGTAACTTCATCCGTTTCTTTACTCCTTTTCAGATTCACGTCTGGCAGCAGCAGCAGCTTCTGCATTCAGCGGAAACCCTTCCACAACACGCTTTTAGCTTTTATATACTGCTACGCAATAAATCTAAATGTATGCGGGGACGATTACATTGGAACGTAAACTTGCTAAATTACGGTAAATTAATATTACACGTTCTGGGACGTACATGACGTTTATATGGATGCGCTGAGCGTGTGAAATAGCGTTACGATATAGGTAAAAGCGAATCGACCGCTTTCACGTGCTTTGCAATTTATACGAGCGCTTATAGTTCAGTGAATGCGTCGCTATCGATCTTTCGGTAATTCTACCTTTATTCCTAGTTTAGCGTAGGACGTGTGATTTATTAAACACGAGTTTGAAGCCCTCACGACGAATGTGTAACGCAGTAAAAATACATTGTGAGACATTGCGTTAAAGACACTTGCAGGAGACCGAAAACAGACCGGCAATGTAACAGAGACGAGCAGAGACAGAATTTCTAAGAAATAAATCTCGAGTTAGAGATCAAAAGTTCCGTTCTTAACTATGGGCAAAATTTAGAACGACAAGCGTGAACTTTCGTGCGCCTTGGGACAATTGCTTTAATCAACTCTTGTAAAATAAATCTTTTTAGATGCAGATGATGCATGGAAAGTGGTCGTTTCGTTTTAAAATGTGTAACTTCGCTCTTTCAGCCTTGCTTGGAAAAAATACAGCCAACTTTTTATATCAATTTAATATCCCTATCTAATGCAACAAATAATTTTTTGATAATTATATACTGTTAATAGAGTATAATTGTTTGTAAAAATGGGGAAATATTTTTATCTAACTCAGATCGTCTCTAATATTCGCAATACGTTCTTCTTGCGCTTCTCGAAAAGGCATAAACGCACACGCTCCCGTCTTAATTATTGCAGACGTTATTATCAATTAACCATTATTGTCGCATATCACCAGTGCTAACGGAGCCGTAGATGTTTCGTAATCATGTTCGAGGTTGCGAGAACGTTGAAATTACAATCGTTCCATCGCGGAAAAAATATCTCGCTTCCGAATTTTCACGAAAGCGTTGCGGTAGATGCGATAAATTGCGGAATTCTGCAGTAGCGTGAAAATTTGCCCGTCGTTCCTTAATGACGTCATTATTCTTAGTAATTAATTTCGGCATTATTAAGACGATGTACATACAAGTTGTCGCAGCAATACGTCCCTTAATCTGAGATTCATGTCTGCAGTTCTACACGCCATCAGTTGACGTGACATTAACATTTACACGAAACAAGCTTGTAAAAAAGCTCCGTCACTGTGGCATAATAGAAACTTTAAAGAGACTATTAAAAAGGTTATGAAATAACTTTGTTTTATGAAAGCGTATTCAGAAACAACATAATTGCTGGCGATCGATTCGATTGCTCTAAACTGCTGTTACGGACACTCCAACGATATAATACTGTACTGTAGATAATACTGTATTAATAACATTTGTCGACACTGTTAATTATTATATAATGTAATCTGTGTTAACAGTTGTACTGTTATTGTATTGTATTAAGAGCAAACTGAAATAATTGCATTACGTATATATAATTCTGCAGTAATGGTTCATTGTAATTGGAGTAACGGAAGGGGGATACAAATTTGCATTAATTCACTGTTGCCAGCGCGGTGTTCAAATAATCAAAAAATAACGATAGGTGGCAAATTAATCGACACAATAAAATACCCCTTTTATTTCGGACATGCGATCGTTGTCATGGATGCACTCACCTCTGCCGAACACGAAGAAGACAGTGGCGAACCGACGTCTTCCGGTCGCTGTACAAAATTCCTATGGTGCGGCGCGGAAAAACACCCCCACAGCTGCAGTACTGACGGTTCGTTCCTCTCGGAAAGGCACAGGTGTCATCGCACTGTCACGGCGCACGCAATTCACGATTGCCGCATAGGATACCGCGGTGTGTGTCTCTCTCTCTCTTTCTTTCTCTCTCTTTTTCTCTCTCTCTTTTTTCCCCCTCCCTCTCTATCTTTCTCTCTGTTTCTCTCTTCCCCCTTCTATTTTTCGTCTTGTCGTACGTGACGTATCGGTAATCGCGACTCGAGAAACAATCGGGAATTTCGGGGAGTGGATGGAACGTGAACCTCGATCGATGTCCGTGCGCAGACTGCCCGCACCATCGTCGCCGGTTGCCTCGCGTTCGTCATACTACTACGGTCCCTCGTTGCGTCTTTCTCCCGCGCGTGTTTCCGCTCTTTCGTTCTTACCCCCACCGCATGCTCTCTCGCCTCCCGTCTCGCTTCCACATGTGCGCGGATTTCCCTTTAAAATTAATTAATTAACAATACGTTGCATGAGGAAAAAAATCACGTAACTTTACGTGTATGTATTTAATACACATTCCTTTATAGAAATCTCTAATAAACGTTATATAGAAAGGGAAAGCAGAGAAGGAATTGTAATGAAAAAATGTTTGGCATTATTTTTTCTGCTAAAATTTTGTCAATGTTAAATTTGATAAGTCATTTATCAAATTTTTTATGCCATTGATAATATTACATGTTGCCATATGGCAACATAAAGAAGAAAACCATTCAAGAAGGTTTAGGAGTAATTCATTGGATATTGCCATGTGGCAATAGCAGCGAGATTCACTGTGGGTTAATTGCATTAAAATATAATAGCAATCGCACAGCTGACAGTAATTTAAACTTCTTCACGTAC
The DNA here is from genome assembly GCF_003070985.1 of Temnothorax curvispinosus. Taxonomy (NCBI): domain Eukaryota; kingdom Metazoa; phylum Arthropoda; class Insecta; order Hymenoptera; family Formicidae; genus Temnothorax; species Temnothorax curvispinosus. The sequence continues at coordinate 585,097 of NW_020219608.1, read as the reverse complement.
CTTTTAAGCCGATGACACCTACAGACTTTTCGTAGGATGTCGCTTCTTTCATCATTTTCTTCCCCGGTATTCAGTTCACCATTCTCTTCGTAAATACCTTTATGGATGTTAAATAGCAACGTTTATATAGTCATTATTTAATGACGTTATTCATTGTTTCTCTTGTATAATAATGTCACGAAAATTTGGCCGATTTTTAACTTATCAAAAAGATACAATGCAGATACAATGTGAAATATAAATGTGCCGCATTTTATTTAATGCAAAACTGATGTGCGGCATATTTATATTTCATATTGTACCTGCATTTTTGATAACTTAAAAATCGGCCAAATTTTGTAAGTAAGGAGTTAACTTTTACCTGTCTATCGTTTATAGTTTATATATTCACTTAATGTAAAAGTTTCTTTTATCTACTCAGTGTAATACGTTATTAAAGTATTAATATAGTGTACTCATAATTTAAACACACCGTTTAATAAATTGTACGGTCAGTTTATGAAACACCTGAACCGAGAAACATCTGTTTACTCGTAATTAATAATGTATAAAATAATTACGACCAAAATTTTAATTTTTAGCGAAATTAAACGCATCGTTACGGACACGCTTGAAGTCAGTAATAAATTCATATAATCATATAAAAGTTAGTAATGAATCCACATAAAAAATTATTTTGCCAGCGTCTTTCTTCCTGGAAATTATATAATGACCAATAAGTGAATCGGATGATTTTCGTAATAGTACGTAAAGTGCTTTCATAATCGAGAAAAGTTAACTTAAACTATACACGGTAAATTCCGTGCCACTTGGAACTCTCGGAGGTCCAAGTCCGCCGAAGTCCGTTGTCGAATATGTGACGAGACGTCATTAAGATTCCGTGCGTCGGTTTCAAAACCAACTGGCATTTGTTCTCTGTAAGTGTGAGATAGAAAAAGGGCAGCACACCCGAGGCTGGCGTTTTCCTTTTACACGGCGACCGATAAACTCCGCCTGTGTCCGAAAAACTAAATATATTCTTTAACGCGCCATTACCCGCGCTGTTCTAGCGTCGATAATAATAGAATAATTAACGCTACAATGAACGAACGTTGATAATAGATTTAGAAATAGGGTATTAATTAGCGTAATACGATGCAACTTCCGCATCGCAATGGAAAGATCGCAGAAACGATTGCTAAAAGATATTTCATCGCAAGATCACAGTACAATAAGTACATTGCGGAATAAACGCTTGCGAAATTTTCGGCCTCAGTCTTTATAGGAACTCACAAATCTTTCGGAGATGAATTTTCCATTACTTTTAAAAACCTTAAAGCGAATCGCGCTTACGATAAAGATAGAATAATTTCCAGAATAAAATAATTTCGAGAATAACCCGAGAAATATGAGAGGCGCGGACAAACGATTCCGTGGTCAATACAAAAACAAATGAAACGAATTAAGGATAAATAGCCGGCGAAATTATGAATAGGGTTTTCACTTGCCGGTATCGCAATTACGTTTCGTTCGAGAGTGACGAGAACGTCGCCTTTCGTCGTCTTTGGAAGCGGTCGCGAACATAAGGATCGGAAAGCCTCCGCTATTCTATATGAGAATCTTAGCTCGTTTAAGGTAAGTAACTGCCACGCAAAAACTGGACATTCCGCTGGTGTTTGTCCTTTTTTCATTCCACCCGTGTGTTTTTCCCCTTCCCACTTTTCATCGCTCCGCTCGAAGAGCGATGGTGACACTTCAGCCTCCGCTAGATGCACGTTGTATATAATCCCGATGCAATCATCTAAAAATATATGCGCGCACGTTCGTAAAGCTGTTAAGAGATAATTATCGCGTCGCGAGTGCACGCGAAGTGCAACTCAAAATGCAACGAAAGAAGATACATTGAGATAAAGTAGATGACACTTCGGATCCGAGCTTTCAATTTAAAAATACTTATATACTTAAGTATTCGGTCAAGTAAAACTGAAAGGAATTTATGGTCTTGTGAAACTGAATATTTTTCAAATTTTCACGAAATAAAAAAAAAGTGTATATTAAAAATTTTAATGTATCGCACTGTCGTACTTTAATTTCGGAATTCCAGACTATATATATATACATGTACTGCAATAATTATAATATTGAGAATGTTAGTTAATCACAATTCATTTTTAAGCAAACTTAAATTAAAATTATAATAATTATTAAATACATTTTTACTGTTCTTGTGGACGTAAAAGAATTAATTTGAATCTAATTGAGAAAAATTGTGTTTTATTTTTAAAACATTATATGTAAAAATATTTAAAATTAAAGAAAAATTTCACGATTAAATACATATATATTTGAAGGAAAAATGTATATAAACGCCTACAAAGTGATTACGAAGTATACATATACTTATATATATTATTGAAAACTATAATAACCTCGAGAAACTTGACTATAATTTTATAATTATCAAGTGTCCCAACGCGAGTCCGGGGATAATTAAAGAGTACCGACATTATTGATTATCGATTATTCTCGATCATATATCCAATATAAATATTTAAAACATTTAGCGTATAGCGCAATATTAATTTTGCAATTTATAGAAATGCAATATATACAATATTATGTTTTTACAAAATTGCATTTCTGTAGTTATCATCCATGCTAACTTTGGCTTCCTGTTCCTTTCTTTATCCGCAGTATTTGTGAGAGGGCGTTAGCGTACGGTGGATTTTTTAAATTATACAAATTGTAAAACTTTCGGTTTTACGAATTGCTGAATTCAATAATAAAACGGATACGCACGTCTTTTGTTTTGTTTCGATCAAAACCGCGGGAATAATTATCTAAGGTCAAAGTTTTTATTCTTATGCTTGATTAAGATATATCTACCATATGTGTCCAATGTACTATTGGTTCTAAAAACATTTATTTTTATTTATTAAAAGATTTTTTACTCTAAAACTTTAACATATCTTTAAATAAGATTATACTCTTAAAAATTAATACACGATAAATTGTAACACTGAAAAATTAAATTGTTGAACAAAGTGTTTAATTTATCAAAAATCTTTTCAATATATTTTAAATATTAAAATTGATACAAGATTTCGCAAAAAAAAGGGAAAGAGAGATTACTTTTTAATACTGTATATAATTTTCATAAATGCATTGCATACGATTGAAATAAAAAATAATTAAACACTCACCGGTACGATGCGCAGCGACGAAGTTGTAGTTACACGCTCTAATGTGTAAAATATAAATATATCTAAATTAAAGTCCCGTTCAAAATAATTAATATTTCAAAAAATAATTACTGAGCGCATCTCATTTTTCATTTAAGGAATATCCCTCTATTTAATATCCCTCTAAGGGATATTAAATTTAATAAAAATATTACTCCGAAATACATTGTTTAAGTTAGATTGAAATGCTTACAAAAGCATCTGATAAATATAAATATTTAATTGTTATATAAATAATCTAAACAACTGTAATTTAATAATTATAAGCGTAACGAAGCATTATATACAACAAATATTTTAAGTATTTTATTAAATATTTAAACTCTCGAGATAATGTAAAATTTTATTACATCGTATAACGTTGCAAAACGGTTGCACAGAAACGCGCTTATGTGGTCGTTGCGATCGAATTCCCGCGAAAACGATTAATTAGGCAAATAAATATAATAAATTACTCACCCTACGGTTGCCTCGTCGTTGCCGGACGCCTCCCCGGGCCCCCTCCTCCTCTCTCGTCCCAACCATGGCTGCTCCTTCACGGCACTCACTCGTAATTAACACTCGCGAGATTAATTGAGATCGCGCACTCCCACCGCGCACTAATCACCAAAGTTCAATGATCGCACGGCATACCGTACGGCACTCTCGGCGTTATAATCGGCACGCGATCCGCGCTTTGTCACGTCGCGATAGAGCATCAACGCGAGAAAAATACGTTCGCGCGAAGTGACGATCCGTTGGTGCGGTGTCGCCGCAGATCGGTGCGCGAATCTCGAGTAGTGGAGGAAATTCGAAAAGCGCGCGGCTAACTTCACGCGTCAGGAGCAAACGACTGCTGCACCTGCTGCTTTCAGACTGCACTTCCGTCTTCCGTGCACTAGGCTCTCGCGTTTTGCCCAACGAAAATGACGTATGCTTATGTTTCGATGCTGTATTGTAATATGTACAAACATAAGCTGCGATTCACTTGACGCTACAAATGCTTCGAAGCATATTCCTTTTCTCTTTTCTTTCAATGAAGAAAGAAGGAGAAGAAGAACGCTCCGAAGTATTTGTAGCGTCAAGTGGACCGCAGCCTTTGTCGATTATGCTCGCGCTCGTCGATCGGTCAATTGTCTCAATCTCGCGAAACGCGCGTTTCAACACGTCGCTACAATAATGCACGCGCGAGCGCCGAGTACTCTCAACAGATCGATTAAATACGTACGGTTCTCTTGATTATGATAATTAACTAATTAAACGCGTCGCCGTGACGCCGCTCGATCTCATCCATTACATATCCACGACGCTCAATGACTGAAGTTAGTAACTGTTCGAATTCGGACATGTAGCGTCGGCATGAACGTCGTTCTGATCGAAATAGGCGCCAAGTGTAATATTCTTTCAGAAACAGCGTTCTAATTTCGAAGGTACTAATAGCACCTAGAATAAGAGTCTGACTACCGCCATTTTGCTTCAAAACCAAAGACTGTCCAGACTCTTATTATAGGGACTCTAACGTGTACGGACATACATACACCACTACATAGAACCTGAAATTAGTTTTTCAACGCTGGTAACACTGAAACCGGAGTTTCGCGTTGTCGCCACGCGAGGTCTCCAATATCAATTCGGAAGTTTGCTTGGGTCTCCTCTCCTGCCGTAAACTTTTCGCCACGTGTTCTCGTCTTTTCGTATCCTATACTCGTACCTTACACGTGCTACTTCTTCACTTGCTTCACTATTCTTCCACTAGCTGCCGAGCTGCACTCGTGTCTGTGGTATATTTCGCTGGTCGACGAAGATATCTTTATATTTTAACCAAGGGGAATTCTATATATAAATATAGAAATTAAAACAAGGTAAATATTTATTTTTTAATTAAGTTATACTAAGAAAGGGTCATATATCGAATGGGTATTTCGCATTTTATCATTTATAATTCCTAA
>NW_020219608.1:525527-569948 GCF_003070985.1 Temnothorax curvispinosus | reverse complement strand
GAAACAACGACGACATACGTCAAACATTCGAGAAGACAAAGGTTTAATCAGAGAGAAGAATGAGAGTGGTCATGAGTCATGCCCGCGTTTTAAGTGGTCCCCGTCCACAAGCGCCTCTATGTGCACAAAACGTGCACATTGAACTACGTAGCCATGTCCACGAAAATTTCTGATGGGTAACGCGTTATGTGCACGCTCTATTGGTTCTGATCCGTGCTACGTGCACGATCTTTTGGTTCTGTTCCGTGCTATGTCCAAAGCGTCGGTAATGCATGATCCCGAGCCGCATGACCACTCTCATTCTTCTCTCTGATTGTAGTATGTGTCTCTGGGCGTATATGTGTATATGAATAATATATTTGCATTTTGCACTTTGCACTTTTTAGATACTTAGTTTACTTGGTTAAATTTATGTCGTGTAATATAAATACAGTAACGCACGTTCAGCTTTATACTTTATTTCTGTCTGTCAAACACTTGGGATGGCAATAAATATTGTGAAGAATAGATTATCGGGATCAATTGGGAAATGTAAGCTGCATAGATGCCTAATTCTTTGTTTTCAAATCTGTTTAGCGTACTGTTTAAAAACTTGCATATTTTTGTGCATCTTCAGTCATTTATATGATCAGATGTGTTCCTCTTCCACGTCAAATTTTTTTAATTAAACAGTTTTAATCAGTTGAGAATCTTGGTTATAGAGAGATCTAGTTGTTATGCGATAATTATAATGTATTTTTTTTTAAAACATCTTTAATTGCAGATTTACAAGCTGCCACCGCGCTGAGATACTCCACAGAAATGTCGACGTACAAAACACTAGCAGTATCTACTCCAAAACCGTTTGTTTACATGGTCAAGTTGAATAGGCCGGAGAAACTGAATGCAATGAATTCGACTATGTGGAAGTAGGTAATCTCTTGTCGTCTCCCTGTTGTTTCATGACTAAGCGCTTATGCTCTCATGGATAATTTTCTTTTAGAGAATTTAAGGAGTGTTTCAAGGAATTATCAACGAATCCAGATTGCAGAGTAGTTATTCTGTCAGGTGCTGGCAAGGTGTTTTGCGCGGGTAAATTGTGATATAAATATAAGGATTATTATATGTATGTATTCATCTGAGTGCCGAAAGAATTTCACTTTGTAATCCGACAATTTGACGTTGCAGGAATTGATCTGCAGGGGATGATGGAAATAGGTCAAAGCTTAGCGGAACACGAGGACATTGCGCGCAGATGCAAACTTCTAGAGCCTAAAATTAAGGATTATCAAGATTCATTTACTGCTATAGAAGAGGTATCTCAAAGTTATTCACAAAGATATAATTAATAAAAATATATTATGATTTACATTTTTTATAGATCTAGTTTTCACTGATGAACTGTTTTATTATGCTTCTTTTTAATTTATATGATCAAAATAATGGACGCAATATTATTTTGACAGTGCTCAAAACCTGTGATAGCTGCTGTGCACGGTGCATGCATTGGCGCAGGTGTGGACATGATATCCGCGGCTGATATACGCTACGCTTCTTCCAATGCATATTTTCAAATAAAGGAAGTTGATATAGGTATGGCGGCTGATGTAGGTACGCTTCAGAGATTTCCAAAAATTGTGGGATCTGACAGCTTGGTAAGAGAGCTTGTTTATACGGCGCGAAAGTATCCAGCTACTGAAGCGCTGGAAAGTGGATTTATAAACCGCATGTTGGATAATGAGGAGAGGTGAGATACATTGAAACGAGAAATATAAGCTTGTAATGATTATTCGAACAGAATGATATGAATTAATATGACATTTATATTTTCTACTTAGCTTATTGAATAAATCAATAGAAGTTGCTGAAGATATCGCAAGTAAGAGTCCAGTTGCAGTGCAAGGTTCAAAAATGAATCTGGTATATTCCAGAGACCATTCTGTTCAAGAAGGATTGGATCATATTGTGAGTGCTTTTTTTCTGCTTATTCCACCTGGAAATTACATAATAAAAATTTGTTATTTGCTATAAATATATGTATGAAATAATTTCTCATACTTAGAGGGTTGTTTTGATAATACATTTTTGGGATTTATTTCAATAGGCAATGCAAAATAAGGCAATGCTCCAAAGTGAAGATTTTTTGAATGCAGCTATGGCTCAAGCTGTTAAAGGTGATCCTCCAATATTCTCCAAGTTGTAAATTATTTTCATTCTTAGTTTTAATATTTCTAATATTCTTGATATTCCCAATATCACATAGATATTATATCAATGTTATATTAATGTTAGATATAAATGGGTACATGTATTTTTTTGGAAATATATTTATAAACAAAATATAAAATAAATTTATATAACTTTTCTAATCACAGATTTGAATATTTCTTATATTGATATCATATCCTTTTCATATAAATTATTGCCACTAAAGTAATATATTTTGTGTCAGGTAATATCTTCCTTAAACAAAATGCTTTCCCATCTGCGCCTTTTAGGCAATTCTGCCAATTTTGCAGTTTCCATTTCATCAATAATATTATATACATTAATATTTTCGGGAATTTTTACCTGTAATTTTTATATCTTGAATGATGATTTCAAACAATATATTTAATAACGCGACGATTATTTAAGATAAAATGTATATTCCTGTTAAAAAAATTTTTTTTGTAATATTGAAAATAAATTTATATTTTTACGCACAATTAGCAAATTGATGTAATGCTCATAATTAATTTTTCCAGTTTCGGCATCGCAGGCTACGGCCATCATATCGGCCACTTCTTCCTTTGTAAATGGTTCCCCAATTTCCATAATTGATTTCTCTAAATCATCTTTCATGATATATCCGCGATTTTCAGGATCTAATAATTGGAACGCTTTCAATAACTCTTCTGGTTCTGCTGGTTTAAACCTAAATACCGAGCAAGTTTATAGTTACTATGTTATATTATCCATTTTCTGATGCACCGACTACTTATTTCGATAACGAAAAAGGTTTTACTTAAACATACTTGCGTTCGTTAATCGCTTTGCTCATATATTCCACAAATCTGTTCAGTGGCACGCAATTATTTTCGACATCTTCTACTTCTACTTGTATTTCTTGTAACTCAGCTTCCGTGATGACACATCCTGTTAAATAATGTAAAAGAATTTGAATTGTGTGTTCTGCAAAAAAAACTTATTAGAATTTTTATAACGTGAACATTACCTAATGCTCTAATTATAGTTCCCAAATCTCTAACATCTACCTCTCCACTCCTTGCATTATCAAACACATCAAACGCTTCGCAAAGTCTTCTTTCTAACAATGATGGTTCAATAGGCACTGAGTAATAACATTAAAATTGTTAAATATTGATTGTTAAATAGACATAAATTAATACTAAGATACTTACTGATACTTCACAAAATCTAACTTAGAAACTTTTTTAAAGAAATATGAGAAAAAGAGAAGAACGATTTTCAAGGAACTTGACAATACAACTAGCTTTCAAGAATTGTTTGATCAATAATAAGTAATATGAAACTGTGTAATCTCAGGGAAGTTTTAGTCTATAATAGAGCTTTCTCATGTAACTATCTTTATATGAATCGTTCATTTATTTAAAAAATTGGTAAATTTTATTTTATATCTGTACATATTAATTACAAGATCTTTGAGTAGTACGTACATTTTTGAGTCTCTCTTCGTAAAGTTAACCGTCTTTCGACGATACTCTTTCTGGCCAATGATGAAGGCGACATAAATGATTGATGCATTTTTGAAAAGATATGTCGTCACAGTGACGCAATATATTTCTATTACTTAATTTAATTGTGCATAAATAAATTCATCAGCCTATGTGGCAAAAAATTATCATAAAGCACTATCATTTTTTATGTAATAAAATACAATAAATTATATGTCCGTTTAGTATTGTTTGATATTAAAGTGCAACAAATTTAGGTTCAATCAATAATATAACATGATTTATGAGTTAAACAATTGCAAGATAATTGTGCAATGCTGTGATCATTTCAGGATGTACATACTATTCATACATGTAACATTTAATAATGCTACAGGCAGAGTTTTATATCTTATGCTATTTTCAATATAAAAATAATAAATTGGCTATATAAATATAAAAATATAATACAATTGCAATTAAAAATGGGCCGTTTGCCGATCAATCTCAATAATATCTTCAATAATCTCTTGAACGCGCGTTCCAATTTTCTTTGCCAAATCTGCTTTCTCATTGTTTGGTAAGAAGAGGTAACGCCAAACCAAATCGCCATCAATGATGCCCCTTGCCGGATTCCCTTGATTTCGTACGTAACTTTTATACGTGCTAAATAAAAGAAAATATTTCTATGTTAATAATATTCTCAAAAATTCAAATAATTAAAGTAGCAAGTAAAGGAATTAACAAATGTATAATATCTATATAAATTTTAATTGAAACTTGCCGATAAGCTTTTGGATTCAAGCCTGCAATGTGACAGATATGTGTAACCAGCACGTTTTGTAACATAAGTAATCTCCGATATGTTTTTTCTGGTACTGGTAGAATATAACCAAGGCTGCCGTCCAACGATGCTAAAATGTAAGAAGAGATATATTCGCATGCAAAAAAATACTTGAATATTTCAAAAATATTCCATTAAAGGGTTATTGCTATTTCTAAAATACACGTTTCGACTTACCGTACATAGTAACATGTCTTTTATCAGCACCAGAAAACTGTTTCTTGTCATTTGCAGGATCGGTGACTCTACATCTAATACGAAAGAAAGTGTTTACTTTTTGTCCTAGATGAAAATCCGCCTTTCTAATTAGCTTTTGACCTCCCAGACTTTCTCTGGACTCCGGTTGATACATAAATAAAGCTAAATTGCTCTCCCCATCAGCCACAACAAAACCTAAATTTGTATTATCAATTAAATACTCTATTGTGTATACTTCCGCAGGTCTAAAATCCTGTAACAAAATAAATTATATATTTTGAATGCATTCATAAATATGTAATTTATGTACATACAAAATAAATCATACTCACTCTGCTGACAAGAGAGAGTGTCCTATATTCTTCCTGAAATCTCAGCAAACTAATGGATTTGTAAACGTCGGCTATCAGAATAAGACTTTTAATACTTAGCATTTGATGGATGTAGATTTGGGTATCAATAAAAGCGACTCCGACAAGATCGTTATCTTTTAATTGCCAAATATATATCTGCAACAAAACAATGTTTAATGCCATTTACAATGGACGCAATTCTCGTAGAAGTGAATCAAGAGGGAATACCTTTTGTCCAACAGCTGAGACTAAGAATCCTGATACTTGTGTTATAGCAGTTATAGGTCCCTTTTGTTCCTTCGCATAAATCTGTTTAAATCTATTTTTAGTTAATGGCTGGCCAGGCTCAGGTACTACTTCAATTATGTCGAATATAAGTATCTGAAAATTTTAAAAATAAAATCATTAACTGATAAAACTTGAACATATTTTCTATATAAATATAGAACTCACTCGTCCTCTGCTTGTGATATCTTCGCCGTAATTATAATTTGTTCCTAATACTATGTAACCTTTCAAACCAGATCTTGTTCCTTCATAAGCCAGAGATACATTCTTTAAACAAGTGACATGTTCCCATTGGTCCAGCTCGATTTTTGTATTGGGAATAGTTTCCCATGAAACCGGAGAAAATAGCACAATGGAAAATTGTTCTTGGGTTGGATAAAGAAATCTTTCTGGACGTTCCTCTTCCGTAAATTCCTAATTGATAAAAAATGCATTTGTCAATATTAATTTTTAGTGTCTCTAAATTTGGTACTCTAAATATTTGATACATAGATATTGATAAATATTCTGAAAAATTGAAAAAAATAAAATTTATTTGTCAATACCTTGTCTTCGCCGTTAAATCTGTAGTAACTTTTCAGAGGTTCAGCTGTGCTTGTTATAACGCAGTAGGTCTTGCTTTCGAGATGGTACGTAACAAAATGCGGGGTACATCTTAAGGGAACTTTTCTAACTGGCCACGGAGCGTCGTACGATAAATGAGTTGGTAAAACGCATATCCGTAGCTCTTCCTGGAAAATGAGATCTGTGCCATCTTATCTTACTTATTATGAAATATATATTGAAAACAACGTTATACCTTTCTATTAAAGTACAGGAAACCTTGAGGACAATTAATATTATTAAAAGCAGCGAAAGATGTGACGGAGCCATCAATGCCCATTGGATGCGTGCGTAATTCACCACGTCCAGTTAAAAATATCCAATGTGGATAATCGCTGCAGATAAATACTCCATTATACCCGGCGATATTGCTAAAGTAACGCATCACGCAAATGCGAGAGTCGCTCGTGTTCCTTGGGATATCTTCCTCCTTGGGTCTTGGACTGTGGAGAAAATTCAGTTAAAAATTGTTTTACTTAAATAACTTAAATAAAAGAGCTTTTTTAAATACAAGCTCCATTTTAATAGAAATAAATAGTAGTACAGTAATAGTTATTTTTTAAATATGTTATATATAATGTAGTAATTATTATTATATTAAAATTACTATTCTATATCATATTAGAAATTACAGTAGCATATATGTTAAAATTACTCGAACCTTAAACGTCCCGGAATTATTCCATGGTCCAATTTCTTAAACCTCAGTTTTAGATATCCCTTTGGATACCTGTAAGCTTGATATATTTGCAATTCTGAGTCGAGACGTACTAAGAGCATCGGTCGACTTCCATGATGTCCTAGAGCAACCATCAGAATTTCACGGACCTATAAAAATATATATTTGTTAAGAGCATAAGATTTTTAAGATTTCCACATACCAAGAGACACATTTGTAGATAAATTACCTGCATATCAGGGTGGGGAATTTCATTGAGTGGCGTTGACTGCAAAGTTGTGGATTCCATACTGTCGTGCAATACATACTGGCCGAAGCCAAAGTTGCGAATAAGATAAGATAATCGTAAATCAGGTAAGGAATAGATTTCCAGCGTCCCACTGTCTCTATATACAAGTAGCCAGTACGTGGACTTAATTTCTTGCAAATGCCTTTGCCACCTATTACAAAAATTCGTATCACGAAAATGTATATTGATACGCTATCCTTTTTATATCAGAGATATAGAATGTACTTAAAAAATATTTGGCCGAATATTTCGTCTCTTCTAAAATTCTAATTTAATAATAATAATAATAATAATAATAAACGTTTAAAATATAATAAGTTCAGCCAAATACTTTAGAAACACGCTGTGTAACGAATAGCTAAATAATTTTACCAAGGTAGTTTTTTAGCAGTTCCATCTGATGCTTTTGGATATGATGGTGCAGGCATTTGGAATGCTGGGGCATCGCCGTACAATAGATCGTCTTCATTATCGATATTGCTAAGTACGGAAGGTTCCTCTACATTGTATTCTTCTTCAGTCTGCTCATCGTCTGCATTCTCAAGTAATTGCGTCGTAAAAATCCCGCTTACGTCTCTATAAGCGCATAATGCCTCTATCTGCGGCCGCTAAAGATATACACATACAAGTAGTATAGATTTCAAGAATAGTTCGTGTATTATTTATGTAACATTAATTATTATCAACTTACAAACAGTAGATTGGCAGTTTGAGCATGCAATCTTGCTGTGCCTCTTACTTCTCTAAGTGTCAATAACATCACTTGTCCGTCTTCCGAGAGTAACGCTACGTATGGATCGGCACAACTTGCATGCACAATTGGACAACCAAGATCTATAGGCATATGTTGAATCTGTAATTAATAATAAATATATAAAAGTTAGTATTGTGTATAAAAATGCAAATGTATTTATTTAATGGTAAAATTGACGAAGAAATAAACGCATAAATCAAAGAAATAACATGAAAATATCATTTACTTTGCTTCTACGTGTGTAAAATTTGTATTCAATGAAATATTTAAATTCACAATAAATCATATCTGAGGATTGTCAATTAATAAAGATATTGAGTATTCTATTTCCAGTTTATAACAAAGATTTTATACGAGATTAGTTTTTTCATAAAAAAAATGATAAACAAAAGCAAAAACCGCTCAAATAAAATCAACCTAATGAATATTTAAGGGTTAATGTGCATACTTGTTCAATGCCTTGCAAAAGACGCACTCCCATTTGAGTAACTTGTACAATGTATCGGTTAGCACCAAGATTACCGGCGAATACTGTACTCCCCTGTGTACTGAATCCACTCTGATCTACCTCATTAATCTCTTGACCGGTTTGCAGAATCTGTGAATGAATTATATTACAAATTAAGTATTAATTATCATCTAAGACATAAAGCAACACTTAAATGATATATTAAAAATATTATTATACCATAGTTGAATCTTCTTGACTCAATATCAAGAAAGCGTGAGATCCTTCTGCTTCCGTCTTGATTTCATCGTTATTTAATGTGCCAATGACAGTCCACATGTCTTCACAGCCAGGAAGCTCAAATGTTGTCACAACCTATTTTTATTAAAGAGATTTATTAGAACACAATTATACTTTCAGTAAATGTGGCGTCTTATAATTTGCAAGATTAATTTTAGTAATAGATAATCATCAACTTTCTCTGGTTAATCTAGAATTAATTATTCTTTCCTAAAAATGTACACAATTCTACAAATTCTATAATCAAATGTTTTTCTCTCGATTAAAGCAAGCATTAGCTTTGTCTAAATTAAATATTATATCAAGAAACTTGAAAGAGAAAATGTATAATAAATAATATAAATTTAATTTTACCGTAGCAATCAATATATTAAAATTTAGAATATAAATTGTCTACACATATAATATGTAAGTATGCTTTAATATTACCTGAGGACGTATAGAACGTTGCAATACGCAAAGTGCACCATTCTTTCCATATCCGGATGTCGTCACAAGTTCTACATCAGGATCTTGATTCTGTAGAAATTCTTCCGATAGGAAGGCTGGTTCTCCCATTGAAATATTTCCACATGGTCCAATGTTCAATAAACTGTCACATACCTACGAATAAAAAATTGATTGCGATTGATACAGAAGAAATAAAAAATTGAAATTAATATACAACAGAGAATATATCGTGTATAATAAATAAGAAAAGTTGCTGGTACCTCAAAAATATATGAAGTGATCTGAATAGATGTATGAGTTTCGCTACCATACACTTCTAACTCTTCTGGATCTTTGATATCCAATACATCCGACGCCATCCAGTCGCCAAGAAAGTCTTGCTTCGCCTTCTTAGCTGGAGTTTCTTCACTTTCATTTTCTTCAATGGTAATCTCACCACCATTCAGATTTTTCAAAGTTTCCGGTTCCTTCTCCGTGAATCGCAATAGTAACGAATTACCAAGTCGAGACCCGAGGAAAAGATAATTATCCTCGCACATACATACCTAAAATATAACAAATATATAACGTAACTATACATGCTATCGAAAAGATAGATATTTGCATACATATATAGCGATTAAAAATCAAGTACGAATGCTTACACATGATGTTAACACACTAGCAGCAGCCTTGTCAAAGTGAAATCCACGCACAGATCGCATACTGTCGGCAAAGAGAGACAAAACATAGAGTTCTCCACTTTTCAAAGAAATAACTAAACGATCCGCAGATATAAATGCTACCTGCGCTCCTTCCAAACTCATCTTTACTCCTTCCTGCGGCTCTGCAAAAATAAACCAAAGTAACGAATACATATTTAATAATTAATACATGGACATCATAAATTGTACATAATACTACTAGAAATTCTGCTTACTTAATGGAAAATTTGTACTTGTGTCTGCTAAACTATTAAGTGATACTCCATAAGGTGGTATGCTTTGATTTAAATAAATAAGCGAGTTGACTGCCATTATCAAGGTGCCACCCAGCGGTTTCTTCACAGGTACAGCTTGGTAACAGTCAAACGGCAAATTGGAGACTGACCAAATGATAGGATGAACCCTTTGCTGAATATTCAAAGATATGGCAACCATTGCGCAAGTGTCCTGTCTCACCGCGATACGCCTGTATACACAGATCACAATAATTCATGATTGATGGATATTAATCTCTTATTTACTTGGTTAATATAAAACTGATCTTTACCCTGAGAATGTTCTTACTGGTTCGTATAAAATTAATAGTGTAGGTTCATAATATCCATGCAAAAACTGTAAGTCTATCACATTATCCATCTTCTCCTCCAGTGTTTTCAATACTATCATGTATGAGGACAATATTGGAGTCTTATTGGAAGACGATAATTTCGCAGTGTCAAGTAAGTCACCGTCATCAAGACTGGGGTCCTTACGAAAAGGTAGCACAACCAGTTTTCTACCGAATATCAACATTACTGCGCATCTTCCTTCAGGATCCACTCTTACTATCGGTATATGATGATGATTCGTCCATCCATCCTAGTCAAATAAAATGCAAGCTAGAGATATTTGTATATCGCTAAGAATTAAATTTGGGTTGGATAGATCAGCGTTAGAGCAATCGCTTGCCAAGCAAGAGATCCAAGTTCAATTCCTAGAATTGTCATCCCACATATAACATTAGAAATTTTGAATCAAAGAATATTTATAAAAACAAAGTATTTAAAACATAAAATCTCTGTGTGACTGGAAATAAACAGATTGCAGTACTGTGTCATTCCTTGAAAAATAAAATATCACAAGACATTAATAGCTTCAAAAATAAAGTTTAGTTTTCCAGCATGAAATAAGCTTAGCCCGTTTCTATAAAAATAGCAACCTTTATCTCTTCCTCCTCAAAGTAATGCAACGACACCGTTCTCAGGTCGTGAATGTCCTGATCGTACTCGACAACGGACAGTTTTGCGTCGCGGAAGCTGAGCAGCAGAGAATCCCTTTGCGATCCGATGAGATGAACGGCCTGCATGGACATGATGTTCCCGTGCAAAGTATACTGCGCCAAGCACTCCAGTTTCATTTTAGGGGGGCGCATTTCTGCAAGAAAAAAAATATACAAATATGTATTCTGCCACTTTGGAATAAGGTGTTAAAAAATTGAAATTGAAAGGTACCTGTGTATTTTTCCCTTCTTGTCATGTCGACGTCGGGAATTAGGCGAAACACCCGTATAACATCCGCGCCGGCAACAACGAGACATTTCTCAGTACGGTTGAAGAAGTGACATGTGATCGCGTGCTCGACTCCCGTTGCGGGATGAGTACTTTTGCATATGGAATACATGACCGGGGGTCACAGATCGTCGCAAATTGTCGCGGATATATCCGCGGAAAGATGTTTTACTTCGAACAGATTGAACTCCGGAAGGCTGGAGCGTAGCGTGCACAAATCACGGTCGACGCGGTCTCAGGAGGTTAGGTCACACTTTCAGGGCTGCCAGAATGTGTGCCGCAGAAACCGCCGCTAGAGCGAGCTGAGCTAGCCCAAAATCCGCACATTCCCTAGCAATGTAGCCCAATATCGCTTTTTTTTCGTATCTCATATAATATGATATAATATAATATCATATAATATGATAATAAACCATGCTGTCGCATCGAAGACTGTGTTTTTCTGTCTAGGACTTGCTCTTTCTCGCAATGTTTATTAGATTTCTTATGGGCGATAAGATCACTATGCTTTGCACGCAAATGACATTTGCATAGTTTACAGTACGCTTCCTGCTTGCCATTCAACACATCAATCTCATTGCTTTCTTCAAGCCAATCTATGGACACAGTAAAAATGAAAAGACGTCGAATTAGACCTCTCTTCGACGCATTCGACGTCTAATTCAACATCTATTCTATCAACTATTATTTCTCACTGGGCATATATAAACTTAAATCTCAAAGAATATAATAGAAGCATTAAACAAAAAAAAATAAAGTTAAAACAGTACAGATTTGATACTTACTCTTCAGTTCTGGTTCTATTAACCATTTCTTTTGGAAACGTTTCTTATATTTACCCCATTTACCCATCTTTACTATTGTAATATACAATATATATATCACATTTATTAAATTGCACACGATATAGATACCATAAGACAAATTTAAAACTACCCGCTCATAAAAGCTATTAATAACGATCAGACAAGAAGAGGACTGTGTAAAGATGTCAAATCGTGGCCTTGGTTTTGTGCAGACACAACGACAAGGCACGTCAGTGTGGCGCTTGGCGCTCGTCAATTTGTCGAAGCGTCACACCGACGTGCCATTTCGTCGTGTTCGTGCAAAGCTGAGACCTGGCATCTCTGTCGTGCAAT
Source organism: Temnothorax curvispinosus (assembly GCF_003070985.1). Taxonomy (NCBI): domain Eukaryota; kingdom Metazoa; phylum Arthropoda; class Insecta; order Hymenoptera; family Formicidae; genus Temnothorax; species Temnothorax curvispinosus. The sequence goes on along the minus strand of NW_020219608.1, from coordinate 557,696 downwards.
GTCCAAGTGCGTTCCTTGTCTGTGCGGCGCAAGCGTAGAATGCAGCCATAGATTTGTAAACCAGTGTTGCAAATCTCATAGTGCCAAACTATCGGTGTTTCCACAAATTCAAACCCAGATGAATTGAGTATTTTCGCTCAAGACACGGTGTACTGTAAGATATAATTGTAAGATTACATAAAAATTATATTTTACACCGTGGCTTAAAAAATAGCAAAATGCGGAAATCCTCGTTTGAAAAATTTATACCGCACAAGAGTCCTCTAGATAGCCCAATTTGCGTTAAATAGCCCAATCTGGCAGCCCTGCACACTTTAAACAATAAACTAGGGTTAGGTACCAAATATTCCTTTTCGGACCGTTCGAACGAGTTTCAGAACGCACCGATATCGTTTTAACTACACTCTCTGCACCAGGAACGAGATAGAAATTTAATATATCCATTTATTCGAATAAACTCCGATTAATTTATCGACGGTTAATTTGCCGATCAGTATCTATATTTTATTAACACACGGATAGAATTATCAATTTTTATTCTCTAAAACGTAAGAAAAAAGATTAACTTGGAGATAATAAATGTATTAGAAATTTTTGCTGTAAACAATATATTTTTCTATTTCTATCAATTAATGCAGATTAATCTCGATTTAACTTACTTTTTACCTTTTTCTTGTTCTAAAAATTTAAAAAAATTAGTTTAACTTTTTATCTTTTTCTAGTTCTATGAATAAAAAAAAAATAAAAAGTAATTAATTAAGTTAAATAATCCGATATTAAAAGCAATTTATAATTGATAGAAACAGACATTTGCCAATTGAATTAATCACCGATTAAATTAATCTGAGTTTATTAATCAAACTAATGCATTGAAAATTGAGGACTGCGTGTTAATTCGAATTCATCTGATTAGATTTGAGAACAAAATGGATATTAGAGATTTGAGGTAATTTGATTGGTCGAGTTTCTCAAAGTCCGACAATGGGCCTTCAATGCGGAACTGATACGGGCTTTAGGCGTCAGCGCGAGAGAAAGACACAAAAGCCGAATTTTAACGCGTAAACAAACCGACACATGTGACGGAAGAGTGAACTAGAGGTGAATGTGGATTGACGTGGGTGAGTGCAAGAGAGCTCGGGCTCGGATGCAATTCTTCTTCGAGCCGTTCGCTCCCTGTGCAGTCGCCGTCGATTCCTCTTTCGATCGCGTTTGACATGGACGTGAATATCGCGTCGCGACGTGCAGCGTGCAGCAATTGACACCTAATCAGATCGTCGACTCCGCGTTCTCCACTCCGTTTCCTGTCTCCTTGTCCCCTCATTGTCTTGGGCATTTAACCAATATGTCAGACGTGAAGAGCCTCGAACACCCCACGCTGAAGGTAAATTTTCTTCATTACACGGGATGCTTTCGAGATATTTTACCGTTTGGAAATTTTATCCTGACACCCCGCATAATTCGTACACACACACACACACACACATACATATTTGTCAAGTAAAGTAATCATCTTTTATGATGTTTAAAGAAGCATTTCTCTGAAAATAAATCTAGGAATAAAGGTAAACCGAATGTTTAAAAAGTGTTACATATTTTGAGAGCAGGTAGTATTCATTAAAATGAGAGGAAAATGTCCAGTAAATATAGGTCTTTAATCAAATACCTATTAAGATATGTGTGTGGGCCAGTCTTTATCGTATACTATACCTACTATAGAAAGTGCTCTGTGTAGTTCCCATTCATTATTATACGTCCTTCAGCCTTACATCTCACAATCAGAGAATTACTCACCCTTGCAAATATACCTGGCTGCTTTCAGATTTGCTGGCATGCATTAAATACAATGCAATGTATAAAGGCCTTGGTATATTCAACACCGATCAATGACATACGAACATTGCATTGAACCACATAGAGCACTTCATATAGTATATGATAAAGATTCGCCCACATCTTAATATGTATTCGATTTAGGTCCTACGTTTACTGGATATTTTCTTGTTTTGATGAATACTATCTGTTCTCAAAATATGTAACACTTTTCTTTAAACATCCTGAATAATACTTTTTGAAATACAAATCTTTGAAGAACAAATAATATCTAAACAAATAATCTCTAAAAGTAAAATTCTTAGAAGAGATAAATATTTTATGTATAAATATATGCAATAAATGTGTAAATGTATTACATAGTCTGTCAATTTTCTGTATTAAACGCATGCTTTATTTCATATTTATTCTAAATTCCTGTGATAGAAACTTTGATGATTATTTATACAGTGTTTAATAAATGTTTTAACAAGAATATATATCAAAATCTGCTTCATCTGTATTTAATTAATGCAATTAAAAAAAAAACAGGTTCCATATGAGCTTCTGAATAAGAAGTTCCGCTCCGCTCAGAAAACTCTCGACAGAGAAGTGTCCCATGTCCAGGCGGTGTCTAACGAACTTGAGAAAAGTCTGAAGACCGACGGATCTTATGTGGCAACAGGAGAAATCAGCAAGTTGCTCGGTGGCGTGGTCGCCAGGCTTCAAGTTCTAAAGCGTAAAGCCCAGGAATCCATAGCGGAGGAATTACAAGCCGGCATGGTGTGCAAAAGAAGATTAGATCACTTAAAGGATCATGCCAATACCTCTCCGAGTGCCGTGAATCAGTGGAGACGACAGAGATTAGACAGAATGCTAGTGGAATATTTTCTTCGCAAGGGATATTATAAAACGGCAACTAAACTGGCAGACAGCAGCGAGCTTAGAGATCTAACAAATATTGGTATGTTGCACTTCTCTTATCTTATCTGAAATAATGATCTATCAATATTGAAGTTATACTAGAAAATCACATCTTCACAAAAATATAATTTTTGTAATGGGAAAAAGTAGGATTATAGAAAAAATATTTAGACATGTAAATTTTTAAAAAAAATTCAAAAAACTAATAAAAGAGCCAACACACACACATGAGTTGAAAAAGTATCCCAAGAAAGAGAAATTTAAGAAAATATTTCTTTGAATTGTCAAGTTTCTTTATAAACTTTTTATGTTTACCAAGTATTTTGGAACATTTACAGATGTATTTATGGTATCGAGAGAAGTAGAGAAATCTTTAGCCAATCACGAAACTGCGAGATGCATCGGTTGGTGTCACGACAATCGTTCGAAATTAAGAAAACTAGGCAGTACTATGGAGTTCAATTTGCGCGTGCAAGAATTTATCGAATTAGTGCGAACCGACAGGCGGCTCGATGCGGTGAAGCATGCTCGCAAATACTTTGCTAACTATGACGATTATCAGCTGCAGGAGATTCAGTGCTGCATGGGTCAGTTGGCCTTCCCGGCCCACGCATACTTGAGTCCTTATAAAGATCTACTGGATGAAAAGAGGTTTGTTTATACATTTGCCATTTATAAACTGACATTGTTATCGTATTTAATTCGTTATACAAAGTTGAAAAATCTTGTAATAATATAAAAATTATATAATAGTTTATTCGATTTATATAAATCAATAATTCATAAAAATTTGTCTACAGATGGGATAAGCTGATCGAGACATTTCGACAAGAAAACTACAGACTGTTTCAGTTAGCGAGTCAGAGCGTATTCACGGTAGCTCTGCAAGCCGGTCTGTCAGCTCTTAAGACTCCCCAATGTTATAGTGCTAATAAGGAAGGCCGAAATCCTAGTTGTCCAGTTTGCAACGAAGCATTGAATGAATTAGCCGCACCGTTGCCTTTCGCTCACTGCTCACAATCACGACTCGTTTGCAGTATAAGTGGGAAACCACTAAATGAATATAATCAGCCTATGATGATGCCGAATGGATATGTATATGGTGAACAAGTAAGTTAAATTATTAAAACATTAATAAGTTAAATAATAATTAAAAAATGTTATAACTCTTAAAATATCAATATTTCAAAGTATTGAAAAGAGTAATGCTAGTAAAATAAATGGCCTAAAGATAATATAATATCAATATGACGTCAATGTAGAGTATTAAAGTAATTTCGAATAAAAATATTAATTATTACAGTATTAAACGTATTATACAAGGAAGATTGATGCATGCACTATGTATGTACGTGTGTATGTGTATTGTGTTCTATACATGTTAATTTTAGTCAATTGCGTATATGTATTAATTATAAATATGCATTTTTTTCAATAATTTAATTTTTGACAAAAATTTAATTTTAATTATATATCATAATTGATTTTAAAATTTATTTCATAATATGTATTTGAGAAAATGTTAGATGAGTGTATTTTTTTAAATATATATATATTTGCACTTATAATTTTTGTTGTAGGCATTGGAAAAGATGGCTCAAGAAAATAACGGTACAGTGATTTGCCCAAAGACCAAAGAAGTATTCCCATATAAAAAGATCGAAAAAGTTTACGTAATGTAAACTTCCATATATTGACACAAAGTATATACATACGTTGTATTATATGCTTAACGCTTATGGCCCTCTTCTTGCTCCAATCTCTGTTATTTAATAATAATAATAATAATTGTATACTACTGATATATTACTGGAAGGAAATAACATCTATTTTTAAGGAAAACTTGATCGACTTATTCACATCTATAAAATCCTGTATTAAAAACATATGCAATTAAAAAAATATTACTATTATTATAATTTGTTGTACGGAAATATTAGCTGATTATTTGTTAACGGGGATAGTTAGTCCTTATTCATTTATTTAACGTTCTTTCTACAATAAATTGAATGGTTCAAATTGTTTCCATAAATCTACTTATTGATAAAACGCAACCGTGAATTTCTTATTTTACAAGGTCTTTACTTTTACATATCTAAGGTTCAGAAGTTGCATTCTCAATCGTGGATTAAAAGAAGTCGATTTTCCAGATGTCGAATAAAATGATGCGCAAATGTAATATTAAAAATTTAAATTTTTTGATGTTCAAAATTTAGTGAATTATTAGTGAATTATAAAAAGTGAGAATTTAATTGACTTGATTTTTCAAAATAAACTTCTCTTTTCCAAAAACCAAATCTTGGAAAAGATTCAAATGTAGGATCGAAAAATATTATTGAATATTATTGAAAAATAATTTTAAATAGCTTAATGTATTTACGATCGAGAGATCTGCAATTCTTTAAACTTGGATATTTATAATTAATATATTGTATAATTAATATATTATGCATACATTCCAACATAGAAATGATAAAGCTCCATAGCGATGATAATGAATGAATCAAACCTTACAACTTATATCATTAAAGGCTTGTATCATTTTTATGTGGAAATGAATGCGTATTTAAATCTTATGTATAAATGTGTAATACTAATGCGTGAATATTTTTAATAAAGATTGCTTTATAGTATAATCTAAATGGTACGATATGCGCGAAACAATCCGTCGAATGAAATTTACTTGTGTGACTGAGAATCCACATATAAAAATATTTTATCTACTCTATCAATTTCTTTTTCCTTTTCTCTTCCTTAAATTCAATGAGTCTTCCGATTTTATTGGATTATTTATCGAATTCCCTTGATCATTTATTGTCTGTTGGTTTATATGGAGGATTGTCCTTGTAGGAATTCAGAATGCGTTTTAGAATTACCATTTTCGTCAGTAATAAGATAACGCGATCGAGGTAAGAAATTCCATTATTTTTTTTTAATAAGTAATGAATAGAAAATATTACACATATTTTCAATTGCAACGCAATGATTCTATGAGGCAACTTATTTATCATGTTATAACTGTATTTTCGTGGAGATGATTTTCATATATATAATGTTATAATCTATTAAATCAATTAAATAGATTAATTAAATTGGATTACATATCAATGTAATCTAATTTTTGTTAAATTCTTAGAATCATTGCATCACAAATGAAAAAGTCCCTTTTCTTCAAATGCGTTTGTCGTACAACTGGTTACGTTCATCGATTAGTAAAAGTTAAGTCGATGAAAGATAATAAATTGATTATGATTATGCAGAGTAAGTTGATCGAGATAATAAATGTGTTATAGAGAGTTTGTAGATACTATATCAGTATTCCGTCTTTTAGAATATCTAACGAAGAAGTTATTAATTGTTCATTTGTGAGAGATGAGGGCTCACGATAAATTACATTTTAGCATAATTAAAAATGCATGTGTAAATGCGATCAAATAAAATTCGCACTTGTGCTGAATACATCCCACATCTTATACAGTGTTCCTAAAGTACTTCGACATATTATATTCTGTATTGTGCGGATTTAATAGTGCTTATCAGTACAGAGTAGAATACAATTAATAGATAAAATCAGTAAGAATAGAATTTGGTAAAATTTAGTCAAACATTTTAGGAACATCTTGTTTGTATCATAACGGAGCATAACATTTGGATGAAATTCCTGTACAAAAATATAAAATTAAAAACACTTATAAGCTGTATCAAAATGTATCCTGTACTAAAGTTAGTTAATATAATGTAATATAAATATTACATACACTGTTATAAAATTGCTGTGAGGAAGCTTTAGTCGGAATAAATAATAGATTCTTAAATTTGTGTGATAATAATAACGTGATCATAATATTAATGTATATGTTTAGCGTAAGCTTCAAAAAACATTTAACATTAGTTATTTAAAGCTATAATCTATTTAAAAATCCACTTTTATTTAAGCCATAAGTGCTGCAATTAAAAAATTGTGGAGATTGTCCAGGTACAGCTTAATGGAAGAGTATTGTATAGCAGAGTATAGCTTAATCTCACGACCACTTAAAATGCGTAAAATACATGAATTTTATCGACATACATAAAGCATAAATAACATAAGCATGTATACAGATGACAATCTTGTATACATATGATGAAAAAAGATTACATCATTATTACAAATACAACATAATCATAGCCCAAAAAAATGTAACTATATTTCCAATTTCTAGAATCGTCGTTTATTAATCTATAAATATAAGGTGGAAAGCTCGTCGTCAAAATTGTGAGAGGACTAGTATCAATTGGATGGCCAACAGTCTTAACTCTCCTGCATCATTTCTCGTAACGTAGTATAATTTGTTCTAACTGTTGCAAAACAGAAAGTTTATAAAAGCATACTAAAATTTGATGATTTTAAAATTTAATTGAAAATATCATGAGACCAAAAAGTAGAAGAATTGTTTTAAAATGACTTCATTATGACTTCTGAAAAAAATTCGAAATACTGCAAATCTTTATGGAAATACAATATATATCAATATGTAGTAAAAATATTAAATAAAATACCAAATAGTACTAAAAAAAGTAAAAAAAATACAACCTTGTAATTGCGGAGTAGAATATAATGCTACAAATAAAACAAAAATTCATTACAAGACTATTACATCAGATCTTGTTACATTCTATTATGATGTAAAGAAATTATCAGACTTGGCCTTTTATTTTGTATTATTTGTAATTATGTTGACTTTTAATTTTACCAGATTCAAGCTGCAGAATTTAGACAATTCGAAATTGTAAATTTAGTTTTAATATAATTAAGTAAAATCATATATATAATTGTTTAATTTGTAGAATGCTGAGAATTGTCATTTAAAATTATCTCGTCTTTAAAATTAGTTTCATACTGTAACATATCTATGACCAGACTAATTTAAAAACGAAATATTCTCTGCAGAAAAATTCAGCATGGCAACTTTAGCGTAAACTCTATTTGAAAATGTAATGCTTATCCATTAAGAGATATATTCTCGTTGCGTGTTTAGTGCTATATGAGAAATAATTCGATAATAATTGTATTAAATGTTTTCATTCTCTTTTAAATGTGATCGTAATAAATGAACGTTATATGTATATAGCGTTAAACGCGCAACGAATTATACAGATTTTATACGTGATCTTCCTGATAAATTTAATGATTTAGCGATTACTATTTGAATACAAAAACTGAAGCGACGCATAGCTTCTTTTTATTAATAAGGCTTATTGGTCCGGTTTTAGTAATAGGGGCAGTAGTAATATAGTAGACCTAGTTTCTATAACCTCATAAAACCATGGATTCCGGTATTTCCTATACAAATCTGTTGTAAGACGATCAGATTGTGTCATTAATGCACTTTACATGGTCTTAATTTACTTTCGTATTTCTATTTCTCCTATTAACGGGACTTTAAAAATCATCAATCAATAGAAACTTCAAGCCACACACCTATAAAAAACACGCATTACTTCAAACGGCTTTTACTTAAAAGTTCATCCTTATAGTTTGTTATTTAAAGAATTGTAGATTAGAGATATATGTATATATAGATTTATACGTATATGTTTAACGTATATATAAGCAAAGAGCATTCTCCAAAACACTTCTCTCATTCGTGTCGAAGAAAGTAACTTCCGTTTCTGAAATATTATTTCTTTTCTCGAGCTGTTCTTAGAAATAACATTTTACTTATCCTCTTCGACATTGTTCTTTCTCCAAGTTTTTAAATTATTTTATATTAATTTGTAATTGTGAAAGATAAACTGTGCATTCTTAATTTTTAATCTTTTTTCTAGCTCCTGAGTTAATATATAAGCATATCGCGATGCTGAATCTTAACTTTAAAACGATCAAAATGTCACGTTGGCCACGAGAGAAGGCATCACCATGGAAAATAGAATTCCCGTGAAAATCCCCGTGATCAAAGACGCTGCCCCAAACATGCCAGCTGTCGAAGCGTACTGCGAATCCACCATTCTAAATACAAAATATCGTGTAGTAACATTGTATGTATATGTATATATTGTATACAAAGTCACATAAATTTCATGTATCTTTTAATTTTTCTCTTTATTTTTCATTAATCATGCTTACCTAGGGCAATACATCATCGATAATGACGACAGATAGCCGCTACTAAGGCCCATAGTAACGGCAATGACGAAGAACACCCAATCATTATTGATAAGTATCGGCAATATTCTTTTTGTTTCAGCCGGGTGATAGTTGCAGAGCAAGAATAACGGTATGTAAGCAAGTCGCAGAACCACTGGGATCACCAGATATCTCTTGCTCGGCTGTAAAAGAATTAATAAATAAGTAGAATTTATACAGTACGTATCAAAGATATTTATCAACTATAATTTTGTATCAACAATATAATAAACCATGTAAGAAATGTAAAATATAAATATGATATTATAAAATGTGATATATAAAACTGGGAGCCTACATACCCACTGAACTAATGATGCAATCGAGCTTCCCAGCATGGCGGTGATATTGAACGTTAAAAAGCACATAACGCTGCTATAATAGTCAGATGGAACCACAAAATTCTCATCTGAAGAACGTATATCGGATTGGACAGATGGGAAAAGCGCTAAAGTAACGAAGAAGATTAAAAATGTGTTGAAGCATTGTGGGAAACACGCCTTGAACACCAGCCAATAGGCTGGTTTAGGTTTATGTTTTCCTCTTGAACTGCTCTCTAATTGTCTTTTATTCATCTCTTTCTGATGGAGAAGCTCGTGATATCGATAGAACCTCTGCAATACAATTTATTAACATTAGTTAAACAATTTCTTTATATACTTAGTTCGAAAGTTAATAAACCACTGTATTAATTAATAAATTTATAAATAACTAATTTAAAAATTCATTTTTAATAAGAATCTTACGTTAATTGGAAGTGCAAAGTATGTGTCAAAGCAAGCCAAGAGAATGAACAAAGCCGTGATGAAATAATATATGGCGGCGGTGCGCGCGTTTGGAGCCATTATTTGCGCTAGGAAGTTTATTATAGCTGTAAAAGTTCCACTGATATTCTGAAAATAACACATGACAAATGTCTTTACATTATGCAGCTCTTTATCAGATGTGATTGATGTGATACTTACTGAGCCTAAAACAACAGCGCCCGTGTACTTAATGGGTAATTTAGCTGCCATTCCAAACACCGAGTTCTGGTAAATGCCATTGGCAGCTAAAACATAAATTTTCAATTATGCACAATTTAAATATCAAGAATTAATAACGTAACGATGTTTATTAATAATTACACATATCTTTGTTTATTAGTTATTATATTAGTTTTAATATAATTTATTAAACATTTAATAGTTTTAAATATTGATAAATTAATAATAAAGAAGTTACTTACTATTTAATATAACAACGGATACCATAGTAATCCAGAAGAATACTCCGGACCAGTCAGAACTGTCAGTCATTGCCAAGACGACAGTAAAGACAAATATCAAGACCAGAACAAAGATACTCCATACTATGCGCGTCGTCAAGTTACCTCTGAAAAGTCAGAAACATCTCTTTAGTAAAGCGCATTATTATTTAATAATCATTAATTAAATGAAAATCATTAATATTATAACAAAGGTGTATATCAATTAAGGAGACATAAAATATTTTTGTTGCAAAATGTATATTTTATTTTGTATACATACCCAAATTGTAAAAATACATTTAACCAGTTGAATAACAAATTCGGTACTTGTGATGCAAATCCCAGATATGCTAGAAAATTCGTCGCATAGTTCGTATCTACACCAGTATATTCCTTAGACAATTTGTATCCGACAAAATACTGCAAATATATGGCAATTATGTATATATGTATATATATGTAGTATTATAATTTTAACTAGTGCAATTATTATAAATCATTATACTTGGCTTACTTGTTTAGCTGTTATAAACATATTCCATGGCATCAAGGCACCGATTCCATGCAGTACCAATATGAAAAATACTAAATTTAATCTAAAACAAAATACAAAATAATATAACTTTACTTAAATCAACTATATTTTTACGATATTATTACAATATTATTACGTACAAAATTTTATACATTATTCTAATAATATAAATTTTACGTATAATTTTGTAATATAAACAAGTAATTTTTGTCAAACAAATATTAATAAACATATAATTATACCTATCTCTAGGAGGATTCAATTCAAGATCTGCTTGATCCATTGTAACGCCTTTAAAATTCAATTCGTCGTCAGGTCTACCTGTACCTTCCCATCCCGGTGAAAGACGTACAGGTTCTGAACCTTAAATGCAAATTAAGTCGTCAATCTCAAAGATTTGCTAAATATTTTATATTACGTGTATTATTTATAATATTAGATCTTGTTGCCAATATCACTATTATTACATTAATTATAAATTCAAAAAGTAATTTACATTAACACTTAATTTAAAAAATAATTTTTTATTTAACGTTAAATTAAAATAAAAAAGTTTCTGTTTGAATCAAATTCAGATTTTTCTTTCTTAAATTTTCAAATTAAGGAATTAAATTACCTAAGCTAATATAACATTCTTAAATCATTCTTCTTAAATTTAAGAAATTAATATCTTACTATATATATATTAAAGGTATATTAAATATATCTATTAATTTTAAAAAGATATATTGCAAATAAATTCAAAATTTAATAAATTCTGACTTTTATCACAAAGAATTAAAAAAATAATTCTAATAAAACAATATTGAGATGTTCAAATTAATATGGTTCTTAAGTATAAAAGGCAAGAAAGATTTGGATATAAATAGCACCTCGAGAGATATCTTAAAGAGAAAAAGAGTAAGAGAAGTAATTGAGATAGCTGATTACAAAAAAAAAAAGATAATTACGTACAGTCGCTATAATGGAATGTCACAATCAATTGACTCATTAAGATCAATTGATGCACTATGAAGACGTAATACATAAATACACGAAATATTAACAATTTATACAAAAAGATAGATAATAATTAACGTAATAAAAAGTAATATGTATGTATAGTACAGTAATTGATTATCAATTACTAACAAGCAGAAGAAAAGTGTTATAAGATGAGCAAATAAAACTTGTAAAAAAGACGATTATAAATTATCTTTTACAAAGCTAGTATTAGCAAAATTGCTAATATACAAAACTACATAAATATATAAATAAAGTAATAAAAATATAATATATAAATATTATTCTCAATAAGTAATAAAGTAAATTCAACGTATAACTCGTATAAGACAAACAGATTTGATTATAGGTAATCATTATATAGTACAGAATCTATGTAAATATAAAAAATTATGTACTTATGTCAATTATATATGAGAAAGAAATTGTCAACTACCTGTTACAGCCATTTTCCTTGCACTTAATTATTTAAATGGATTTTAGCAAAATAAGTAATAAAGAAAGATTATATCATTGCTCAGTGGATTATAAATTATTGATAATGATTTTTTACTGATTGCCGTGGGAATTAGAAACACTGCTTCAAGTCTCGCGCTTATGACTGTTAGTGACTACAGAATAGGCTCTCATATTCATTTAGCTAAATCAGCATGTCACATCAGCAAAATAAAACTTTATGCACAAGAGAATGTGATTCTCTTATAGGAGCTACAATGAAATATATTTTAACGCTGTTAGTAACATTATTACTGTATATACTTTTCACAATTATGAATAATACCGAGTTATTAATATTAACAATTAAATATACAATGTAATGAACAAGCAATGCAAGAAAGATTGATAAGTTACAAAAAGCTGTATGCTAAGTAAAAGTATAAATAATGTAAATATAAAAAATAAATAAGAGGATAGAGAAGAGAAAAAAATACATAAATAAACCAATATGTAATAAAATTATGAATAAACATATCGATTATTTTAAATCTTGTACATTATTTTATAATTATTTTTTAATATTTTTAGTGAGTTTAAAATCAATTTTCTCTTTATATTTTGCTGAAATAAGACTTCTAAGAATTTTAAATGTACTTATGGTTATCTGCTACAAAGCAATAAGATAGCAAGTAATAAACATGCACTCCAAAATGAAAAAGACCTTTTGTCTTCAAAATATCTTATCAATCTTCAATTGTACTATAATAGAGTTAGATAAATGATAGCTCAGAAAAATTCTCAAGAGTCCAAGAAAATAAACATGTTCTCTTGATTTTTGATATTTAAGATAATTTAATTTTCGAGATTAAAGATAATTTATTAACTTTATTAAAAATGAATCAATCTCTACGAGTGTATTATTAAACCTAAAATTATTTCAATAACATAGTTAATACAATTATGACTCTCTAATTATTAGTCGTACGAAATACAATTCACAATATGTTAAATTCAATCTAAACATTTAGATGTTGATACAATAATATTGCAATTGCAATTTTGTTCCATAGATTGAATTATTTAAAATTTATTTAAATTTCTCACTAAGAATAACTCAAAATCAATTATTTAAACTTCACTGAATTATCTTAAATCATAAGTATTATATATCTATCATGCAACATCAAAATGATAAATTAGATACTAATATCGATTAAATCAGTTTGTTCAGCCGTCGCATGTTATACAATTATTATCAGATTTAAATTAATGAGATATGTTTTTGTATCAAGTTCAACAAACTACGAACCAATGTTAAACCCACAAATACTTCACTGTCAATGCCAAGGATGCCAAGTCCACAGCCTGAAAGCTTCTTGTACAGACTGGTTTGAGCAACTGTACAGTGGGAAAATAAAACTACAAGAAAGATGCTGCATTCCCCCGTAGCCATGACGGCGGATGCAACAGACGGCGTACTGCGGTCTCATTACCTTTCGAAGGTACGATGCGGGTCCCATTGGAGTCTTTCAGAAGAGTCTGCTCCTCAGGCCCCGCACCAAATTCCTTCTTCGTGTAAGTGCCCGCCATATTCCTTTTTTGTTGATTTTGTTTCCGTTACGAAAGAGAGGTTCTTCAAAAGCTATTGACTTCGACGACGACTTCGGTAATAACTGCGACGACTTTAGTGCATCCCTCAATGACCGGTCCAGAAAGAGTGTAATTTTATAAGCACTTTCTGCACTCCACTGCACGATTTTGTCCTCGTCTGGAAAAACAGTATTTATTTTAATTGTGGTATCTTTGGTGACATTGTATATAAAATTTTCATAAAATTGTTGAGGTTTGCCGTTATCGTTAAGATCCTTAAATCATAAAAATTTGCATTTTTATGAATCACAAAGAATATATGAGGTGATATCCATGCCAAATTTTCTTAGAATCTTATTATTGTAGAGATTAACACAAGTGTCAAAATATAAAAATATCATCAAAAATATTATCAAAAATATCAGTAAATAATTCTAAAAATTCGAATTATAAAAATAAATTATATTTCTTGATTTTAAGCAAACTACAAACGCTAACATAATATTAATATCTTATACAAATATGATCATACTAGTTTAATAATTAAATCCGAATACACTCAATATTTCTAACATAAGTAAATTAAATAAAGAAGAAATTAACAGTATCAGTGTAACATCTTTATAAATCGCAAAAATGAATTAGAAAATAAAATATCTTCTATTACGTATGTACAATGACCCAGATATGATATCAATGTCGCAATCAAGGGATTCGATATACCTCGTGCAAGTACTCTTGATGTAGGTCAAGCAAGCAAAATATTAAAGCGAGCGTGATAAACATATAAATTCTCCTCTACGCTAGTCTAGATTACGAGACAAGTCGGACGTGTGTAGGTATTCCGTGCGCGTCTCGCAGCAGAGCAGGTAGGTTAAAGGGAGTTAGGAAGAGCGTGGCCGATGAGAGAATAGACAGACCTTACGCCGGGCGAACCTTTTTTTTGCGTTGCTCGTTCTCGCGCTCGACTACCGGATTAACCGGAGAGCGATTCGCCAGGCTTATTGCCGGCGATTGACGTTAATGGGCCGCCCGAAGGGTGGGTGCGTGGCGAGAAAAAGAATCACGTGCCAACGTCCATCGGCCGACGGTTCGAGGTTCGAGCGCGGTTCCGTGCGGTTTTGTTTGTTTGCCTGGCCTCGCACACTGGGCGCGAGAGGAAGAGAGGGAGAGAGAGAGAGAAAGAGAGGGAAGAAAAAAAGGGGGTTGCAGTCAGCGACGAAGTAAACGGAGTTGAGCCGAGATCGTACGAGATACCGGGAGCGCTGCGGGACGGCGGCACGCGAGCGACCGTACCATGTTTTTCCGTACTGCACGGCAACGGCACACTCCGCTTAGGTTAGGTCGCGAGAGGGGAGGTTACGAGCTACGAGTTCATCGAGATATTCGAGATATACGGCGCGGCGCCGAAGCGCGCCGAAGAGCGCCGAGCGCTCACGAGGGTGCGACGTTCGAAAAGGACGAAAGGTAAAAGGCGTAAAAATAGCCGCGCGACGACGAGTCTCCGTACGTTTCGATCGTTCGACGGGACGAGGAAAGAAAAAGAAAAAGATGAAAACACGGATACTCACACTCGCGTGGACATTGGACACGCGACGGCCGTCGAATGCCCGCGAACTCGCAGTTGGGAGTGTTGGGACTGTTGGGAGCGCCGATATATTAATAAATCATGCGCGATAAATCGCGCTCGATGGAGCGTGACGTGACGTTCCCCCTATTTACGCCCGCATTCGCGATTTCACTGATTTCAGCCGTGTTTTTTTTTCGTCTTTCGAGTTCTTTTTTTCCTCCTCTCCGGAGTACGATCTCTTTCGCGAATGCAAGAAGCGCGGCTAAAATGAATATGCGATCGAGCAGCATCGATAATTACGAGTCTCGCTTCTTTTAAGGTCTATTCAAACGTGCTTGCATCGCGGCGTGAATTATACACGTAGGAGAAACCAGCCAATTAGGCGTGTAACACGGATGAGCATACGCGCTGCGACATCGTTCCGCTTTGTACCGACGATTGGTCGATTTTTTTAACATGCACGCGGCTGTATGGATAGACCCAATAATTATATGGAAGCTGGTGACCTCATGATTGTTTAAATAATCGTGATGAAGATAAAGCAATCAACGGCGCTATAAAGAATGTTACGTAATTGTATCTAATGCAAGTAGCAGCGTATCTATTTCGAGTATTAATTACATCTTTATGCTTTATTACAATAGATCGAATCTTTTGATAAAAAATTGCTTAGCTTGCGTAAATAATTGCTAGAGTTGCATAACAGTTGCAACTCTAGCATATAGTTTTATAATAAAAGTTGTTAAAAGCCTTTGCTAACAACTAGGAAAATAATAGAAAATAATAGGCTTAATTAATATAACAATTTAAAAGATAATTATACATATTTTGATATTTGAATGTATATATATTAATCTTTGTGCCTTTGTGTAAAACAGAGACAATATATATTTGAACACATACATGGATATATATGTAGATACATTTATTTTTGTACAAAAGAACACATTTTTTTCTATTAAATATTTTCCCTAAGCCTCGGTGATTTTTTTGTGTTTTGTCAACCCCAAGTTTCCGTTTGATATCGATTGCTCTTCTCCAAATGCTTAATGAATGTTTCTGCTTGCTCCTTCGTCATTTTACCGATTTCTTTTGCTAAACTAACGAATTCGTCGCGCACGTTGTCCGGCATATTCTTAGAATTTCCCGCTAAATAAATACTGCCATTGTTTTCTAAAAATTGCCAGCACAGCTCCTTTTGCTGGCGGATAACATGCTGCACATATCTGAAAGAAAAACGTTAAAAAATACAATTAAGAAAGTTAAGATTTAATACACACATTTATATTATAATAATCAATGCTAAAATAATAATGAACTGTAACTTAATTTCGTATTTGAGATAATAAAAAAAATTATAATTCTAAAACAATTTTATTTTAATTACTTACATTTTACGATCCTGATCTCTGGAAAACGCGCAGAACACTTTCAGATTGTTCTCCCTCGATAAACGCTCAAAATCCTGCCTGCAATGATAATCCTTATCCTCATTCCTGCATCCAAAGAACAGGATGCATTCTTTCAGGTCTTTTTCTTTTTTTGCCCTCTCCAAAAGCAAAGATCTAAACGGAGCCACTCCAGTTCCAGGGCCAATCAAAATCATCGGCTTGTCATTGTTGAATCGAAAAGTTCCTTTCTGCAGCCAAAAGATCACTTTGTTGTTATTTTTTAAACTTGCTAGCCACTTTGTACATAACCCAAATCTTGGCTCCACCAATCTGGTCTTAAATTTAACTACCGCTACCAAAACTTGTATTCTATTTGGAGTAGCTTCTAAGCTGGAGGCAATGCTGTAAGGACGTGGCTTTATTGGCGACATGATTTCAAACAATAATTTAATGTTCATCTTACTGGTCGTGTGAGGGAAATCTGTGAGAACCTCCAAAATATTTCGTCTCGGTCTGTTTATATAATCATAAAGCTCTTCTTGACCAATCGGACTGGCAAATTCGCACAGTTTTTCTTTCTCCAACTCATTGTCGCTGACAAGAGACAAAGTGTGCATGGTAGATCTTCGTGGCTTGAAATTCAGGTCCCAGTATTGCTCAACGATCTCCCTCAAAGTTAAATTTCGTTTTAAAACAAACGGAACCTTTATCTCCTTCTCCGATACTTGGATCACCGTGTCTGGAAACAGTTTTATCTCGTGTTCGCGTAGTATGTCGAAAAATCGTTTCACCTGTTCCGCAGTATTCTTTGGTCTAATGTAGATAACGTCTCCAGGATCATATTTAATATTATCCGCTTGGATGTTTATTAATCTAACATCTTGAAAGTGATCTTCGGAAGTGGTTCTTATATTTTCGACTATTGTTCCTATTCTAACATCGCTATTTATGAACGTTTCTTGCGCATAGATGTCAGCATTTGATTGGTACGGACTGCCTGTTAACAGTTCGTCAATACGTATCGGATTTAATTGATTTATTTCTATTATTGAAACACCAAATCTCTCGATTATTAAATTTTCTTCATTCGTTTTCTCTTTCACAGAAATTTCAAAAACGTCTACAATTTCGTCCCATAATTTTTTGATCCAGGGATCAACTACAGCGTCAATTCCCAGATTGTGCTGATCATCAGCAAGTCCAATGGGCAATAATTCTTCGCCACCTAATTGCGCAAGGCGTTTGTTTAATTTCTTCGCAGCAAAGTTGAATTTGGAATATGAACTGTCGCCCAATCCAAGTACGCCATATTTTAGATTTTTGAGCATGGTTGCTGGAAGATTTTTGCGCAATAGTTGTCTCCAAAATTGTTTCATGTTGGCTGGAGGGTCTCCTTGTCCAGTCGTTGCGACAACGAAGATAATCAGTTGTTCGGAAGGGAGATTTTGAATATCATATTCATCCAGAGATGATACGGCGCTTTGCAATCCTTTTCTATAAAATTAAAAAAATTATATATATTTTTAGTTTTAAATTAGGATATACATATTTACATAAACTTCAAACTGTTTCTTCTGCTTTTTACATAAGAAAAGAATAAAATATTGTTTATTTTTCAAATATTAAAATGTTAATATTATTTATTTTTTAAATCAAAAGAGAATATTTTCTATTTTTGTTTTAAAATTCAAACAACGTGTAATAAGAAATTCTTGATAGGATATTATAGGATAGGTAGGATTTACATGGATAAAGATGGACGAAGAGTTTATAAGGAAACTTTATTCGTACATAGCGTAGAAGTAGATTATCAAGATAAAATATCACTTAATTGTTATCACTTAATTACATAATTAAATGATTTAAAATAAACGTTATATATAAAGAGTTGGAATATAATACATTTGCTTTCTCTGTCTATTTTTTCTTTACTTTCCGTTTTACTTATTTTATATATATATATATATATATAATTGAAAATTATTCTGAATAACATAAATGCCGAAAAAAAGAGATATGACAGAAATGTAGAATCTTTATCGCTGATTTCTTTCTTCTGAATATTGTTAGCTAGAAAGAAAAGATCGCATTCATAGCGAAGCTAATTATATAGGAAAAATAACAAACGTTAAAGACATAAAGGTGAATCACGTCTGTTTAAAGATCATTTAAAGATATGAGAGTAGGATTTGTGTGCCAGAAATTTTCCCAGAGGAGAAGGTTCGTGTGCCAGAGGGGAACAATAACAAAACCTTTTGGCGCTCTTCCAGATCTGCTCGGCGACGTCTTGAGCGGTTCCGGTCTCGCTTCCGTACAGCACCCGGATAACCATTTCATCAATTTTCGTCATCGCAATTCTTTCACGTCGCAATTGAATAAACTTTTCGGCGATGACGGGCAGTCCACGTTACTGAAGTGTCTCAGCTGATTCGAACAGTGATGTCATCGCGATCAAGACGAGTGTATAGCTAGAGAGTTTTTAGCTACGTCACGTTGCATACACTTTGCATACTTAAAATAAAACATCTGGCACTGAAAGAGAGACGAAGAAAAGTCGTTATATTGCTTCTTTCGAGAACGATTGACAGCATCGTAGTTGTAACATCCAAATTACATGTCTAGCTGAGTGCGAATTCTTGAAGAGGTCTAATCGCTCCAAATCCTTTAATTCCCTCAATCAAAAACACTATAAAACAGATAGGTCTTTATATTTCTCACATTGATTGCATCCCTTGTATTTTATTCTAATTCTCTTTGCTACATTATTTTAAATGCAGACTGAAATGCGGAAATAAAAGCAGTTGTAACGAACAACTCGCATTAAATGCCGTAAAGTGAAGTGGATCTAAGGATGTGGTTATTTATACGTTTGGAGCAACACGGGAAAATCTTCCATGGCATTTGCTAGCCGACAGATGCGGAACAATCTCGCGATCACGTTGATGAAATGTCAAGGATAAACGTTTGGGCAAACTGGTCCCAATTGGCAGCGGGCTCCGAGGAATTATAAATAAAAAAATCGCCCCATCGATCGTGCCCGATGCAATCGTCTTTCTCGCGGTTTTCGAGGGAGATCTCTAAACTCGATTTCGGTGCAAAGCTTATCACAGTTATCACGGAGAATCATCGAATAGAGCGAAAGTCATTCGGATTCAAAGGCAGCAGACGTGCAGATTTAATTCGAGGGCGTTGTTCATGAGAATCGGAGTCGAGTTGTCGAAGGGTATACACGCGCGAAAAGTCGAGAATCGCACGTTTACTCGTCCTTCTAGAAACGGATGTCTCGAGGCGCACCGTCGACAATGCCGAGAGCGAAAAAACGTCTCTCGAACGATCTTCAATGGCTTTAGTCCTGCAACGAGACGGGAAAGTGGAGGAACACGATTACACGCGGAGTCGCAACATGATTTTGAGGTTAGCCTCGCGTGATGTAACGGTATTATAATTAACAAACCAGCTGGGAACAATGACGTCTTCATTCGTATAATTGAAGATTGGATAAAACCGCTCTGGATCTTGTTTTCCCAGCGAAATCACTGGTTCATCAGCGACTTTGAGAGCGTTTTTTTCGCGACGGGACGAAAACGGAGTTTGAGGTTAGATTAGCTTTCCAGATAGCAAATCGTGAAAAACTGCTCAATCGTGTTCAATATCTGATCTTTTTTCGGCTAGATTATCTAAGTCGATTTCTGCGAAGAAGGAAAGAAGCGTGAAAACAGCGGGACGAGAACTGAAGTTA
This sequence comes from Temnothorax curvispinosus, assembly GCF_003070985.1. Classification (NCBI taxonomy): domain Eukaryota; kingdom Metazoa; phylum Arthropoda; class Insecta; order Hymenoptera; family Formicidae; genus Temnothorax; species Temnothorax curvispinosus. The sequence continues at coordinate 537,283 of NW_020219608.1, read as the reverse complement.
GGTTAGATTATTCACACACGCGTGTTTTTGACGAAGACTCGGATCGGGGGAGGTTCGGCTGACTGTCGATGTCGAGACGCTCGAAACCGTCGAAATTACGTTTTTCCGACGAGAGACCCGCGATCCACCGGCGACTTCATCGTCGCCGAGCGAGGATTCGAGGACTTTTGAGGTTAGCGGGATTAGCGGGATTTCGGGTTCGAGGTTAGCCGCGCGGCGCGCACTCTCGACGGAATCGCCATCAATCGCCATGCGCGCATGCTCCCATGACGTAACGGTAGTCGGCGAGAAGGGGAGGGGGCGCGCGAGCGGTTGGCAGTACTGGCACCCGTCTGTTTGCGGATGACTGTCAAAACCTACTTCCGCAGCCAGCGAGCGAGATCGCCGTCGTCGTCGTCGTCGTCGTCACCGCTGCCGTCGCCGTCGTATTCGCGGAGCAGCACGCCAGCATCGGGTGACGGGCGGAGCAGCACGCCGTGGAGCGCGCGCGAACGCTCGCGGACGATGTCGTGACGTCGTGACGCGGTGACCAGCGGTGACAGCGACTCGCGCTTCTCGTGTCTTCTACCGTGTCTTCGTCGAGACGAGAGAGAGAGAGAGAGAGAGAGGGAGAGGGAAAGAGAGAGAGAAAAAAAAGAGACGTCGCGCCGCGGTTTGTCTTTCTCTTCGCTGCGTCTCGCGTTCCCGATTCCTCGTCGTCGTCGCCGTCGGATAATCCCGAAGGAAAAGGAAAGGAAGGGCCGAGCGTCGCGGCTCGCGAGAGATTGATCGTGCGCGTACGTGTGCGTGCGCGCGTGCGAGTGAGCAAGCGAGAGCGAGCGAGCTTAACCTGCCTGCCTACCTGCCTGCCTACCTGTCCGTTCCCGCGAACGCGAGCGGCGCGCTGACGAAAACCTGCGCGCTCGCTGGTGCATGAATGGTACATGAGTCGGCCGGACAGTGCCGAGCTGCGGGATCTCTCATGGAGGACAGCCGAGTGTGACGGTAGCTGGCGACGCGCGGGGCTCCACAAGGTGGCACGGGATAACGTCAAGGTTACCGCAGCCCAACCATCCAGAGGTAGTCGCGCGTCTCTCGACCGTCCGAAAAAAAAGAAGAAAAAAAAAATAACGAAATTAGCACGAGGCTCCCGATTTCCGGAAATTTTCCTGTCGTTCCTCGCGCCCGTCGAGGAGGCACCTCCGACCGGGGGAACTCGCCTCCGCCGTTCCGCCAGGTTAGGTTTTCCTCGGGGACGCGAAGGAGGGATACGGGGAGATCGGTCACGCGGTGCCGCGTGTTCTCCAATTTCGCCAAGTGCGGCTGAAAAGAGCGAGCGACGCGTGACGAACATTCCAATGCTCGAATATTCAAAGTGTATCTACTTATTACGTATATCTGTGATTTCGAAGTCATATGAGATATCGAGAATAGTCGTACAAGCGTTACGCTCGGTATAGAAGGGAGACACGTGTGCAAAAGATGGGATTAAAGAGACTCGCAGTCCCTTTTACATTTGAATATTCAACTTCATTTGTCCCAAATGTCTGTCCCATTTAAGCTGCATTTTATGCACCTTTCTATATACATATCTATATACATATAAGTTTTGTACATTTGGCTCTGTTTTCATCTCGGTCATGCTTTTCTCAAGTTTTCTATAAAGGGAGTTAGATGTAGAGGAGTAAAAAAGAGTAAAAGGAAACAGACAAAGAATAATTGAGATAAACAGTTTATCAACCGATGTTTCTTTCTTCACTAAATGACTCGACTTGATAGCAGTGATTCATTATTTTTTTTTTATCATGCTTTCTGTATATTTTCTCATTCTTTTTTCTTATAATTTTAGCTCTTTCAATATCTTTTGCTCTTTTTGCACACTTAGATAACGAATCCTATTTTGAATGCAAGAAACATGAGAAAATATAACTAGGAGCAATAATATATTCCATATCACATACACATACATTTATATTTTATGTAAATATTACTATTTCTTTTTTTTTTTTTTTTCAGATTCTTCCACTGATGGCCACATTGGCACATCTCTAGCGGCATTGTTTCACCACAATCAGACATAATGCTGATCACATAGCGTATACTGGGCTGTAAACCACATACTTGGACGCAAATCTCCCCGATAGATTATGCGCTGCGCGGCATAGAAAATTCAACTAGGATATTTAGGATATTTAATGTACTGATGCACATTTTGGCGTCATTTTTCAACTAAATATTTTCTTCCGCATCGAGAAGTATTGCATTCCTCTCGGCCAACGATACCAAAACCTCCATTGATTAATTCCTCCATCCATTGAAGATGACCAGTAGACTCGAGGAAACAGAGCAGAAATGGACTTGCGAGTACTGCACTTATGAGAATTGGCCCTCTTCTTTAAAATGCACCATGTGCAGGGGCGCCAAGCCTCTCCTGGGCGAAGACATTTATCGTCTTCGGGATCCCAGCCCCCAAAGAGGTTCCTCCAACGTCGCTTCCGGCCCCGTGTCCCAGATAAGTCCTACGGACAACTTTACTTCGCAAAATTACAGCCAGAATCTGCCTTCGGCGGGAAAGTGGGCCTGCACCATGTGCACTTATATTAATTATCAGAATACAACGCGGTGCGTACAGTGCAGCAACCGGAAGCCTGTCAATCAGTCTGTCAATTCATTAGCATCGAATCTACATGAACATTTAGCGCCGCTGCGACTGGCCGATGGATCACCAAACTCGGGATCGAATTCCCAGCTGAATCCCTCGCCAATTAATCTCCATCCGGAAAGATTGTACAATATGAATCCAGAGAAATGGTCCTGTCATGTGTGTACTTACGAGAACTGGCCCAAGGCGACCAAATGCGTCATGTGCGGTCATCCGAAGGAGAAGGATAAAAGGGATAAGGGAACACAGGGAAATGGGGTGATTTTACCGAGTCCCGAGAGAGAGCATAGTCAACGGGGTTTGCCATCGCCTCCACACGCACCTTATATTCATCAGACGCAGAGAGAGGATAATTTAGCGATAGGAAGGAGGTAATATTGAATTACATATTTTATATTTCATATATTTTGTAAAATGTGAACGCGTTATATAATAAACAATCATTATATAACAAGTATAATATTCAGAAAAGATAAATAGAAGAAATATTTAACGATTAACGATATTAACAATTCCGATATTTTTTTTTTTTAAATAAACATAATTTTTTACTATATTTTCTAAATAAGTTACAAATATGTGCGTTATGATATACTTACAAAAGAATATTCTTCTGTTAATATATTTTAATGCGTATTTATAACTTATCTTTAACATTTCAGAGGTCCACATAGGTATGCGGAGAGCCGGAACGATAGTTTATCAACTCCTCAATCTCCGAATAACTGTGATTACGAGCGCCGATTGAAGCAGTTAAGACGCCACACTGATTGGTGTTGGTTAAACGCTTGTCTCGGTATTGTCGAAGGTGACAACACTCCTGTTGAAGCTTACCTGGCGAGCGGTGGCGATCCTGCCCGCCAATTGACGCATTCTGAGGTTTTGCTCCTTAACAGAAGTAGCGCGTTTGACGTTGGGCACACCTTGGTGCACTTGGCTATTAGGTAAACACAAATAACTTGAATAAATACTTCTATAAGTTGATATTATTAAATAAAGTACCATTCTTAACATTAATAGATTAATAGAATTTTAATTGGGATTTCCATAGGTTTCAAAGGGAAGATATTTTAGCAACATTGCTGTCGCAAATTGAAGGTTCGGGCTCGGGGGTGAAAAGGGTACCGAGTTACGTCGCACCTGATCTCGCGGTACAGATTCGCCGACATGTCACCAATAGTATACGCTTACGCAAAGGCTCATTCCCCTGTTATTTTGTTACCGATATGGCCACCTTCGCGTTGCCAGCCGAGGTTATTATGTATTATGATTTTAATATAACCTAAATGAAAAGTAAATCTTTTAATCTAGTTAACGTTACTTTTAAGTAATAAACAATCTTTAAACTTTTAAAAATATTTAACTTCTATTTGTAATATATTCTAACTTACTGAAGAGATTGTATAAAAGTGTGCGAGCATGTATATACATATATATGTTATTTTTATATTTAAAATTGGATATATATTTTTAGGTTGAAGATCTGCCGAGCATTGTACAAGAGCAGATGCTAGAGGAATTGTTAGATAAGGAAGCTCAACAGCAATTGGAAGGCGGTGGTGGCGAACCGCCAGCTCTAAATTGGTCTTTAGAAATTACTGAACGATTAGGTAGTCGTTTACATGCGCTCTGGAACCGATCGGCTGGGGATTGTCTTCTGGATTCTGCTATGCAAGCCACTTGGGGTGTTTTCGATAGAGACAATGCTCTCAGGAGGGCGCTCGCCGATACCCTACAACAAGCTGGGCAATTGTAAGATTTGCGATTAAATAAATAAATATATAATATAATTTCCAGATTAATCAATAGATAGCATAATAATAAAAAGAAAAATAAATATAATTAAAAAATATAATTTTGAAAAATTATATTTAAAAAATAAAAGAATCTCAATTTAGTTAATAAATATCTCATTTTTTTCAATTATTCAGTCGAAATAAGCTTCATGTATTTTATACAAAATGTTATTTTTCAGCTTTTATCCTCGTTGGAGAGAGTACGAAGCCTCGCAAGCATCTAGGATGTTAGATTTTACTTTAGAAGAGACGCAGTGGCAAGAAGATTGGGAAAGCTTGCTAGCAACGGCCGCTCAACCTGGAAGCGCGTTAGAACAATTACACGTGTTTGCCCTTGCCCACATTTTAAGACGACCCATTATAGTTTATGGAGTTAAATATGTTAAAAGTTTCCGCGGTGAAGATATAGGTACATTCTAAAAATTACAACTATAACATTTTCTTTCTGTTTTCTTTAATTCTTTAAGATTTTTTCAAGACTAACTCAAGAATTAAGATTTCTATGATTTTTTAAAAGTCTTTTTTACGATTTTAAAGCGTTTTTTTTTTAAAGATTTGTAAGATTTAGAATAATACCAATTATCTTTATGTATTTTGTAGGATATGCGAGATTTGAAGGCGTCTATCTACCACTATTATGGGAACCTTCATTTTGCATCCGTTCACCAATCGCATTGGGTTATACCCGTGGCCATTTCACGGCGTTGGTTCCAATTGAGCCCTACGCCTCGTCCAGAATACCGCCCCTCGCAACTCACGGGGTAGTGAGTGGGAACAACAGTCCACTCGAGCAGCTACAGATTCAGATGCAGACCACCTTTATGCCACTAATGGATCGTGAGCATAAGCTTCTGCCAATACACTTTCTCACGACTGATGAGATCGGTCGTGAAGAATCCATTTACAAAGAGTGGTTGGATGTATGTAGAACAGAGGGTGGAATTCTGGTAGCACAGCAGAAACTTCACAAAAGACCGCTGCTCGTTGCGCAGATGCTGGAAGAGTGGTTAAATCATTATCGTAGATTAGCGTGAGTAATTTTTAATTGTCTTGAGCTCTGTTAATGAATCATAACTGTAATATAAAGCAGTTAAAAAAAAAATAATTTTAAATTCTAATAATATAAAGAATATAAAATGACTAAAATTACAATAAATGTGATAATAATTCGATAATAAATAATTACTTTTTTCTCTATATTGCAGTCAAACCAACGAGGCACCTTTCTCGAGACCACCCACATTACAGGATTATAGTAGCGATGGTGATACCGAAGATGAGTAGTGCAGTAATTTTAAGAGAGAAGTGTTACGACTGACATGAGAAGCATCTTCATTTCTCACAAGTTGATTCTCAACCGAAAATTATAAAATGGTTAGTATTATAAAACGAAAACTATACGTGAATGCCGTACTTTCATGAATAACTCGATACAGAGAAACTACTACGTCCATACACTGGCAATGTACCATTTAAAAAATTGAGAACGCTGTCACATCGCTATGGATCACTTTGCAAGCAAAAATTATAAAGTTTGAATTAGGATTTACGAACTATATCAAACTATAATGCACTAATTATTGAGTTATTGCCATTATTGGGGGAAAAACATCTTTTTACAATTAAATTACCTATACATTTCTCAGAAATGTTTAGTTATGACATAGCAAGATAATGCCAGTTTGTTGCAAAAATCTTTCTTTGCGGAATGAATTATTTTTTTATCATATTATTATGCTGATGTTAACGCAACTTAAGAAAATGATGTAATACTTTTTTTATCGTGATAAAACATGGGAAGAAAATACGAGTTTAATTTTTTGATATGGAAAAGGGAATGTTGGATATATTATATATAAGTATGGAGATGTGTGTTTAAATAATACGTATAGGTGTTATACAATTCATTGCCAGTGACGGTGAGCGAAAGTGGGAAACATTGTCGTTTGTTACAAATTGTCGAATCGTTTTGCATAATATTAGAAATTTAATTGTTAGGCTATTGAAAATAACATTTTTTCACAGATAGTTTGTAAAAATATAGTCTCGGAGGAGGGAAAGAATTTGAAACTTCTTCTCTCGCAAAATATTGTGGAATTTTGCGAAAACGTTCGGACAGATTTTTGAGCATTCGTTTGTCGCGTTCCATTATAATGACAAACGAAATAATAAGTGTGATTTAATGGCAGACTTTTTAGTCTTCTCTCTAAGAAGGAAGAAAACTTAGATTATCAATAATATTTTGAATAACTAATTTCGAGATATAATCACTTAAAAATTAATTATTCAGATATTGATTGTCGATTGAAAGTTTCTTATCTTCAATTATAAGAATCAATAAATAGTTGAATTTCGAATAATTGAAAATAAAGAATTTTTCGTGTAAAACATCGTCCTTGCTGCCGGAGTTAATTTTTCAAGAAAAGTATTTAAGTTTTTATTTTAATTTGATATATTTTAAATAAAATAAAAATATTTACTTCAATGAGATAACTTTTTATCTATAAAATTTTCGACTACAAAAATCTGCCACTAAAGATCGATATAAAATATCTTATATAGTGACACGAGTTCCGACATACCTGAGGCGCAATTCTTCAGGATAGTAATCTAGAAAAGTCAACAAATTCCGTGTATAATCGTCTTTAAGTCGTTTCACTTGTTATAACTTAGAACTGCGTTAAGGAAATCAAGCAGTCGAACACGAACAACGATCTGTCCCTTTTTAATGATCGAAATCGCGCGGATCTAGAGCGTTTATCTCCAATGGTGTGTTAATAGGAAAAAATATATAACTAACAGACTTGTGAAAAACTGTTTGCTCTGTAAAGAGAAAAAAATATGGTTTCATTTTTATGCGAGGGATATAATATATTATTATATAGTAATAATAATATATTAAATTTTTCGCGTAAGTGTGGTTCACAATCGTGTTAAATCTATATATATATAACACTGTACGAACTTTTATAAAAAGCGATGAGAAAGAAATTAAAGAGATGAGTAGCACATATGTTTAAGCGTTAGGATTATTATCGAACAGCTGACACACATACACACACACACACACATACACACGCGCACGCACACACACGCGCGCACACACGCGCGCCCACACACGTATTCACACATCTAACAACGCATTCTAGCGAACGAACAAGCGATTGTAACAAATCTTTAATCAAAAAAGTACAAAAAGTCGCTAGAAATGTTTCTTCGGAAATACTTCTTCGTTTTTTCGACGTAACAATAATAGTCTTCATTTCTTACTATTTAATTCTGATAACAGCAACAATGTAGCGTCTAGTCCTTTTGCATATAGCACCACATCGCGTTTTTTTTCCTTTCTTAATTATGAATTAATTATTGCGCGATCGGAAGTCACGTGATAAAAATTAATGAAAAAGGCTTGAAAGGAGAGATCAAAACCAGATCAAGAAACCGGTGTAATTCTGTCGGATTTCGAAATAGATTTCGGAATTAAAGAAAAGTGAAAACTTTTATAATATAAAATGTAAAATTTTGAACATGATGTGATATGAAAAAGGTTGTATTATTATTAATTTCGACTTATTATTTTCGTCTTGTCTTTACGCGAAGTATCATCCCTTTTTCCAAGCGTGTCATACATAATCCCTCCATATCCTGTATAGTTGTATAGATTAAAAATTAAAGGAAAAGGAGAAACAGATTTTAAATAATCATGAAGAAATCTGAATTCGAGAAATAAGTTCGAAGTATAATATTGCAGCGTAGAATATTGGAAGAAAAATTGTATATAGGTCTACACATGAACTCCAGGAACATTTCGAGACTTTATTTTAAGTCATTTTTAATTTATTGTACAATGCCAAAAATAAAGTCGAAATATTCCTGCAAGTAATTACACATTGCTCCAACATTCTGCATTATAGTTCGAATTTAAACCTGTGCTGCATTTTTTAATCTACAAATCATTGTTTTCAATATACGTTTTTTAATTGATTTATAAAAAAATCAAAGGAGCTTTTTCGGTCCTGTTTAAATTACGAAATAATTGGAGCTAATTAATGATCTCTATTATATATATATAATCATCTATTTATTACAAATTATTAAATTAATTATGGATTATGTAAATAAATTAATTATTTCTCTCTCGCGGAAAAGAAAATTTTTGACGGAGGTTACATTTTTATAAAGCCTTTGATTCACCGAAATTATATCGGTTTCTAGATCCCTAATTTTCGAGAGGGACAACAGGTATAAGTCAATTCTATAGTGTCCTGTCTGCGAAAGCGGCAGAAGCGAGGCTTATCGCTATGATTGTAATTGTTAATGTTATATACATCGACGATTGTTATTGTTATGATTATTACATTATTACATAGCATAAGTCCGTGACTTACAAGGCCCATTTTAAACACGAAATTGCATCTTTAGAACGAATTCTATAAGTTATGCATTTAAACTAATGTTGCTGTAAATTCTTTTTTTATCACAAAAAATGCGATAATGCTGGCTTCTGCGTAAAAAAAAGAAATGAAAGTAAGGGACTTTCTTTTTATTAATTTTCGATATTAATTGTTATTGATAAAAACCAGCTATTTTTAACGTATCATTGATAATTAACCTAATTTTGGTTTCTAATTATTTAATAGAAACTATTATTTTAATCAAATTAATTAAATTTAAACGTAAATTATGCATTATTAATAGGAACTGATATCGAAAATTAATTCTGAGGTTAACTTTTAATTAATTAATTCTCAGATTATAATTCTTGATGGACACGGCAAAGTTTTTTCGGCAAAATAGGGAAAAAATGTTAAAAAAAATTAACAATGTTCGACGGAGGTGTTTTCTTTTTAAGCAAGTATAGTTTTCTCGATTTATTGTTGCCAGAATTTGCTCTTGGCAGGTGATAAAGTATAGAGAGTTTTAAAAATCTATTCTCTAATCAGGAAGCAGAATAGAGAAGTCTATAAATATATAAATATAAATATTAATATTAATATAGAACATATATATGAAATATAGATATTATATGAGATAATATATCGATGTACAATAATTCGAAATAACGATTTATTATTATTATTATTATTATTATTACATGATTCTGACGATAATGATTATTATAAATAATATAATAAGAAAACATCGAGGTGTGAATCAATAAATGCTGAAGTACTTTATGTCATTTTCATCTTTATTGAAATAATTTCTCAGGATTTACTAATCAGTCCCTTCTCTAGCCATTATTAATGCTAGCAGCGATATTGCGCTTTTAATATCTGGAACCGGCCTGGGATTGGTCGGTTACACTGCGCATTCGCGAGAACATTACATCCCTTATCCCTCAGCCATACGACATGATACGACCCCCTCGTCTATCCGCTATCGCGGCTGCACGGTCCGTCGTAGCACGTAGTCGACGATGTCGTCGTCCGTGTAATTACAACGTAAGTACGCTCCGCCACGTTATGAGCACATTCCGCTACATCCCGAAGTCTCCTTGAGATACTCCAGGATCGCTTTTTATTATCAATCGTCCGCCGCGGAAGTGCGTGTGTGCGTGATGTTTGCCGCGACATATATTATGTCGGGAGTTCGGACACCATATGACAATTTTTATATTATCGATTTTCATTAATTTTTTCTCAATGAAAAGGGCTCCGCACTAATTATATAGGAAATGTTGTAGCTAATATAGCTACAACATATTACAAAATTAGCCGATTTTACAATTTCCTATATAATTAGTGCGGAGCCCTTTTCATTGAGTAAAAATAAATGCATATATATATTGCGATTTTTTGTTCGATAATGGGCTCGGATAAATGTAATGGGCTCGAAGTGTGTTAAATAATTAATGAACAGTTTTTGAGCTACAGCCAGTCAAATATGAAAAATTCGGGCTCTGCGAGTATTATATTCCTATTCTCCTAACAACATGGATGTGGTAGAAGACTGGTCCCACGTGTATGCGTGACGTCCATGTCGTTCTGGGACTTCTGGGTTATCTGGATTGTCCTGGGTTATGCCAACCCAGATAGCAAGGAGAATTGAAAAGGAATTCTTTTTAAATTCTCGATTTTTGAAATGTATTCTCTTTCCGTATCATTTCTGTTCTAAAACAACTCTTAAAAGTTCAGAAGAAATTCTTTTCTATGTCACCAATTTTGAGTTCTTCTTCAGATACGAAAAAAATTACTTTTCTACTTCATAAAAATTCGTAATAAATTTGAAATTATGCTTAGACAGTATTTCTAGAGCTCTATCTAAGCACTATTTCGAATGCATTGCGAGTTTTCAGAGTAGAAAAATAATTCCTTTATATAATTTCAGTGTTTATAATTCTAATATTCTGTCTGTAACATCGGATAAGAAAGAATTCTTCATAATATGTCCAAAAACAGTTTCTACATCAGAAAGAACATAAAATATACTAATCCATTTTATGTTCTTTCTGATGCAGAAACTGTTTTCGGATAGATTATGAAGGATTCTTTCTTATCCAATGTTACAGACAGAATATTAGGATTATAAACACTGAAATTAGGAATATAAATATAGGAAATATAAAATACAAGTGTCCACACATGACACAGGTATATCGATTAATGATTATATTACTAAATTGGTATACAGATTTGAAATATTATAAGTATCATTAATTGTTATAACAAACAATTCGTTTAATATGAGCGACATATTTATCGTACATACAGTAGACTGACCTGGGCCACGTTACGTCCGACTTGTGCCACAAGATGAACCGCCAAAAGAAGCTGCAGGACGACTTGCTCGAGACACCAATGAAGAGGTGTCTCTCCACCTTCGACATCACGTGGCTCGGTGAATATATCTTTGCGACTCGAATAAATCAACTTTGTGATGGAATTATTATATATATATATATATATATTTTTTTTATATATATAATGCGTTTTGTAACTGGCTTTGTGCGTGCGAGCGATATGCAACTTGCCATTACATCACGCGCGATTATCGCGATTTGATGATAAGCGTAATGGTCCGGAATAATAGTCTTGAGTGAAAGATATGTGGCGATAGACAACATTAATAATGCACGGACTATTAATGTACATAATAATAAAGCTGTGTGTAGGAAGAACTACATTTCGAGATTACATATAACTTACTGAACACTTGATAATATTAATTACTACAGTCCTGTACCTATAATTATATATTACTTCCAGGCGTGGGTCGTATGGTCGGCGCTGGATTTTACGTGCTAATGGGTATGGTCGCGCACGACGTAGGTGGACCTGGGGTGATGTTCAGCTTCCTCGTGGCTGGTTTCGCTTCCA